>NC_083775.1:30232535-30510035 GCF_963514075.1 Conger conger
GCACAGAGAGGCCCCGGCCGACGGGGATTCGAACCCAGGACCTCCTTGCTGTGAGGCGGCAGTGCTACCCACTGCGCCATCCGTGCCGCCACAGAATGAGTTATGCTCATTAGAAATCCAATGCAGGTCACTCCGGGTCAAAGCATTTTAAAATCCATTATTTTTTCATGTTTCACGTTTAAGCGCTTTCCGAGGAAATTGAATTCTATTTCTGAGGGGCCTGTTTTTAATGACAGAAAGTAGGCTGGGCGCTGTAAGATTCATGCTCATTAATATGGACACTCACACACACACACACACCACACACACCACACACGCTTACCTTCCACCATTCTTCATTTGAGTCGTCTGTGACCTGCACGCGATCCCCTGGTCTAAAAGAAAGGAGAGAACAGAGAGAGAGAGAGAGAGAGGAAGGAGAGAGAGAGGATATTAATGAAGTATAATTAATGCAAGCATGACAGCACATAATTTCACAAGTTAAAGCGTATCCCCCGGGGAACGGTGCGCATAAAAGGACGATCACGATAGGCCCATTAGCAAAACCGCGGCAATCAAATCGTTTCTGATTAACGTAATTGATTAATTAAGCCGCTCGTCCTCTTCAAGACACGGAGAACAATGAAAGTGATTTGAATGTTCACTCTGAAGAGTTCTGTCGATGTGATTCATAAGTCACTTCTTGCTTCAACTACAAGTCCATTTAAAACTGGGGGTGCCCAACGATGTGTCATGGAGGGCCGAGGGTACGCAGGTTTTTGGGTCTAACCGATCGCTACACCTGCTGGCTTCACTAATTTGTTTTTCTCCTCTCCGGTTGAAGGTGCGTTAATCAGTGAAATCAGCTGGAGTCGTGATTGGTTGCAATGAAAACCGGCATGAAACTGTCAGGCCTCCATGGCGCATGATTGGCCGTCGAAAGCAAAAGGAAGACTGGGTTCAACCTATTCAACGGTTTTATACAATGTAACATAACATCATATAACATAACATCAGGTAATGACAAGAACAGGCTATTCAGCCCAGCAATGCTCACCTTTTCCTACCCCTAAGTGTACCTCCATAAAGGCGACCCATGACACCGGAGACACACAGCTCAGGTAACCGCTCTTACCTGCCTGCGGTCACTGCTCCCTCATTTCTGCTCCCTCCTCTCTGCCCACCACTTTCTCCCTAACCCCCTCCTGCCTTCTTTCTCCCCCTTTCTCCTCCCATCTCATGAGCGATACACGTGTCTCCTTGGTTGCATCTCAATACTTGAAAAATGCATCCTCCTTTCCTCCACTACCTTCTTGTAGTCTGTCTGGAAGTACAGGGGGAGGAGTGGAGGAAAGGAGGATACGTTGTTTTGAGAATCGGGACACCGCCTTCATCTCCAGTTCTGACCATCTCTCTCACACACACACACAGACACACACATTGTTTTAGCGTTACTCACTGTAGTTCCAGGTCATTCTGCTCCTGTGGCAGAAACTTATACAGAGCAACATAAGTATGGACGGAGTGAACCTCAATCCGTTTGGGAGCCTGGGAGAAGGAGAGAGAGAGAGAGAGTGAGAGAATGAGAGAGAGAGAGTTATATAGTTACAGAAAGTTAGTACATAACTTATTATATTAGTCAAAGTTATTAGAAATTATGTATGTTATTTAACCCCAGCCCAAGCCCCTTTTAAATGAACATTTATACATTTTGTTAGTCTTGGGAACATTTACACACCAAAATACATTAAAACAATAAACAATAAAACCAACTCTGAAACAGCCGCACTGATGTACTAGCCAATTACAGTATCCAGCAATGCCAGGCTGTTATTTCCGTAGATGCAAACTTCATTTTTACTTCTTCGTTTAAAAGCAAAGAGAGGGTAACCTTTATGAAAGTCATTTCTAAGGGAAAAGGGAAACAGAATATTTGCTGGAGACAAAGTCATTACAGAGATGACAACAAACAATTTATAAAGAGAGAGTGAGAGAGAGTGAGAGAGACTGGCAGTTAGCTATTTTTATTGCATCAGTGGAAAAATATGGATTTAAATTCGTAATCTTCCCCCAGGCACAAATAAAACTATAAGATGTGAACTCCCCCATCGACTGTCCTATTATACACTCACTGAGAACTTTATTAAGTAGACCTGTACACCAGCTTATTAATGCAAATATTTAATGAGCCAATTGTGTGGCAGCAACTAAATGCATAAAAGCATGCAAAAATGTTCAAGAGGTTTTTCAGACCATGGGAATAAAATGTGATCTAAATGACTTTTTGTCGATGCCAGACAAGGTGGTTTGAATAACTCTAGAATTTGCAGAGAATGGTATGAAAAAAAAAACATCCAGTGAGCAGCAGTTCTGCGGGCAAAAACGCCTTGTTAATGAGAGACGTCAGGAGAATGGCCAGACTCGTCAAAGCTGACAAGAAGGTGACGAGTAACGCAAATAACCAAGCATTAAAACAGTGGGATGCAGACGAGCATTTCTGAACACACAACCCATCAAACCTCTAAGTGGATAGGCTACAGCGGCAGAAGACCAATACGTCTAAAAAATAAGTCATAAATACCTTATAAAGTGTTCACTGAGTATGTATAATATAATGCAATATAACATAGACAGTCATTGAATTTAATCAATCTCAAAGTACATTGAGAGTGAAAGAGAGGTTTGGGATGGACCTCGTGAAGACATGAAGAAGCAAGGCAGTATTCCACCTCAGACCAGCAGGACTGATGGAGACATTTCATACCTTCTGGCTGCTCAAACCATCCTCTGGCTCCACTTTCTCGGTCTCAGCCTCAGTCTCAGGGGCAGGAGCAGGAGCAGGGACAGGGACAGGGACATCTGGAGAAAAAGAGTGAGAGAGAGCAGTATTCACCCAGGGAAACGGCAGTATGGTAAGGCTCATACTGTCTCACACGCATCCTGCACCAACACATTCATACACACATGCTAACAAAACATGCTAACAGGCATCCTCCACCAACACACATTCATACACACATGCTAATGACACATGCTAACACGCATCCTCCACCAACAAATTCATACACACAAGCTAACAACACATGCTAATACGCATCCTCCACCAACACACATACACACATGCTGACAACACATGCTAACACGCATCCTCCACCAACACACATTCATACACATGCTAACAGGCATCCTGTACCAATACAGATATACAGTGCTATGCAACCTCTAACACAACCTCTTAAGTGAATAAACGTACATGACACATTTGCCAAAATTTTAACGTGTGATTCCTTTTTATTTGCTGCATTGAACAGGTTGGTACACGCACATCCTACAGTGCAGACACGTACGCATAGACACACAACCTTGCAGGCACACGTGGTCGCACACACGTGACGGTGCGCACAGGCACACACAGGGGGCAATTATGAGGACCCTATCTGTGTAATTGATGGATGTAATAAGGGGCCGTGTCATAAGTGCAGCACATGAAATTAAATGTGACAGCAGTGATGTGAGTGTGTGGCCATCACAGGGAATGGGGTCGTCCTCCATTTCCACCCTGTTGTCACTGGGGCTCTGGAGGATGAGCCCTTACCTGCAGCATCCAGACCGCTGTCCTCCTCAGGGCTGGCCTGGACCTCCTCTTCTCTCCTCTCTTCTCCTCCCTCACCCTACAGAGAGAGAGGGGGAGACGGAATACGAAAGTGAGAGGGTAGAGACAGAATGAGAGAGAAAGCAAGAGAGAGAGAGTAAAGATAGAGACAGAATATGAGAGTGAGAGGGTAGAGATAGAATGAGAGAGAAAGCAAGAGAGAGGGCAAGAGAGCAAAGGTAGAGACAGAATATAAAAGTGAAAGAGGGTAGAGACAATGAGAGAGAGAGAAAGCAAGAGCAAGTGAGGGAGAGAGGGCGAGAGAGCAAAGGTAGCGACAATGGGAGAGAGAGAGAGAGAGAGAGGAGATATCTTCTGGCTATTATGAGCAGGGAAATATGAGCAATTCTTCCAGCACTCTGCTGATGAATATCAGTTAAAGTTTAGAGAGTGTATTTTTAGACACAGCCCCAGGTTTTAAATCACACAGATATGGATGTGTCTACAGAGAAAGGACAGAAGGACAGAAGGACGAGCTTTAGGGGGTGTAAGTGTAACTGGAGCACAAAGAGCTGAAGAGCCCGCCCCAGGACAGCACCATGCTGCGTGTGGGGGATTCAGAGAGACTCCCGAAGCTGGAGCGGCTCATCTGGGCCAGCGACGTCCCGTAGCGCAGCGTCTCATACACAGGGTCCACACGGCCCCGCACTGCGTCTGTACAGAGAGAGAGAGACGCCGTCATATACACACACACACTCATACACACACACACACCATCATATACACACACACTCACACTGTCATACACACACACACACACACACACACACACACACACTCACACTGTCATATACACACACACTCACACACACACACACACACACACACACTCACACTGTCATATACACACACACTCACACAGTCATACACACACACACACACACTGTCATACACACACACACACACACACTGTCATATATACACACACACACACTGTCATATACACAAACACACACACTGTCATATACACACACTCACACACTGTCATACACACACACACACACACACACACTGTCATATACACATATACACACACACTCACACACACTGTCACAACACACACACACACACGGCCCTGCTATGGGTCTGTACAGAGAGATACACACTGTCATATACACACATACATATGCACACACGCAGTCATACACACACACAGTCATACACACACACACACACACACGGACACACATACACTGTCATACACACACATACACTGTCATATACACACACACATGGTCACACACGTGCACACACAAAAACACATGTACGCACACACATGCAAAAATACACTTACACACATACAGACTCACACATATACACATTCACATACTGTACACCCACACACACACATTCAAAAACATAGACGCATGTACACATACACACACATACACAGATACACGCTCATACACACATATGCACACACACACACACACTCAGCTCCAGTGCTTTGAAAACGTATTTGCCCCCTTCCTGATTTCCTCCATTGTTGCATATTTGTCACACTGAATGATTTCAGATCATGAGACAAAAATAATATTAGACAAAGGGAAACTGAGTAAACACAAACTTATCAAACACCCATGTGGAAAAAGTATTACCGGTTGCACCACCTTTCGCAGCAATAACTGCCACAAATACTTTTTCACAGCACTGTAAGTACTCAGTGTACTCAAATACATTATCATAGGTTCTGCTCCCAAGAACTAACCCCGTTGCAGCATTTAACTTCAACACAGCACCACTGAGATTAGGAACGAGGGACCGCTGCCCCTGGGTGGGGCTCCGGAAGCAAGCGCTCATCGCTAGCTAACAGAGAGAGAGGACACTGGAGATCTGGGGAATAATTACGCTCTGGCCGGCACAGATAGGGCCGACCCATTTAGCGGCCGGGAGAACGCACCGTCCGTGGCACGACCTTAATGTGACACCGAAACAGGCGAGGGGGGGGGAGCGCAGAGACACGGTGCTTCATGAGCGACGGGGCAGGGAGAGGGACTCTGTGAGTTACGGGAGAGACGGCAGTGCAACACTAGTTGTGTGTGAGAGGAGAGGCGCTAAATCAGGGACGCCGAATCTGGCCCTCGAGTCCAGCAGGGCTGCAGGTTCTCAGTCTACTCCTATAATCAGGAGTTAAAATCAGGGACAAGACCTCCCTGCTGAAAAACAAAACATGCCCCAATTCATTAATTCAATATTGAGTAGAAAATAAAACGGGCACTACTACTGGCCTTAAGATCCAGATGTAAGTAATCCTGCACTATATATTCTGGAGAGACACACTAAAGACTGGCTGGAAAGAGAGATATGACAGACAAGGGTAACACAATTCAGTTCCTGAAGGGTTGTTGTGTATCATGGATTTTGGTCCAGACATTTATTCTGGTTTAATTCCTAATCGGCTGTATACACATAAAACTTTCACCAAGGATGAATTGCTGCCTTCAGGTGCCCCTCTTGATTTTAACAAAATAACTGTCAGATCAAATAATTTATTTAGCAGAGGTTTTAGCAGATCCCTGCTATGGACTGCATGCTGATGACCTGGAATTCACTGGTGAGAGGTGACCACATACCTAATGACCGCAATATGAATTAAGGGTGAGTTATCACTGGCAGTGGCTGGGAGATAGCGGACATATTGGGACAGGGATACGCTCCTTGCGGGGTGAAGGGGTGTCCAGCACGTTTACGTTTTCTCACCTTTGGGTGGAGGGGCTTCCTTCACAGCCCCCAACTGTTCGTTTATGAGCATCGGAGAACTGAGGTTCCGTTTGAATAACCCGGTCTGAGAGAGAGAGAGGAGAGAGGGGTTCAACTGTTATTGGTATTGCAGCTGGTGTTAAAGTATGAATATAGCTGTATACTCTTTCAATATTTTGTCCAAGAAGCATCGCCATTTGTTACTCTGACCACATTCGTTTTAAAACCACAAAATTTTACAGTGCCTCGTGTTGTTTTATTTATGGTGTTTGGAATGAGTAAATTGCCTATTTACATGCTGGCTGTTATTACACTGGGGAAATATCAATATTTCTTCCAAAATTCTGGTGATGAATATCAATACAGAAAGCCTGGTCTACAAAAACATTTTAAAGATCTTCATTGAACCAGAGACTACTACCCCTTGTTGGGAGGTACCCTTGTTTTTATCATAACCTAAAAACCTTCCTGCCTTTATGTACTGCCATCTCAGTCTGCCGTGGAATTACATTTTCAGGTCAGTAAACTCAGTTCAGGTCAGTCAGTTAGTTTTAAACAAGTTGGCTTACTCACGGGTAGTATCCAAAATGGTGTTTGTGGTAGTAAAAACAAAAATGTTTGTAGTAATGAGAAATTAATAGTTATTTTTCCAATTAATTTTTATGTCTTAAAGAGACAGGACATTTGGTTTTGGTACATTTAATGGGTTGAGAAACTGGTGGCTAAGCTGGAAAAATGTCAAGAGGTGTGTGTAATGGTGGATGCTCTGAAAACTTTAATTGAAATGCACTGTTAAAAAATATTCCCAGCTACACTCTAAGCGCTTTATGTTAATGGATATAATGTTCCGTTAAAAGGAAGACAAACTGTGATAGAAAATGATAACTTGGTGAAATCAAGTTGACAGTTTGCCTGAAAATAGTGTGAGGATAATATGAATGTGTTATGCATGAATATTGCATTTAAAGACAAATATGTAATTGTCCAGTTGAGAAACTATACTGCCACAGATACACTGTTGCAGATATGTTGTCGTTCTCCATACAATAAGTGTTCTGACCTCTTTCAGGTCTTTCTGAAAAAAATCCAGTTGATGTACTTGGACAGGTTTTGTAATCTATGGCAACAAACATTTATTTTAAATTAAAGCTAGATGTGTCCATCAATTTCTACAAAGCTCATTCTAGCTGTACACTGAAGGAAATCTGCAAATCTACATACCTCAAGCAATTCTCCTGATTAAGTGTGCAGAGTAGCAGAGGATGGGTGAAGGGCTGTCGTCGGGCTGTGTAAAGCTTGTAAATAAATATTTCAGCCAGTGAAAAGATCAAAGAGCTCCGTGGATGCTTTGATTTCCATATTTCCCTGCTCAAGGGGCTTATTTCTGAAATATTTTGGAGGTTCTATCCTGAAAAGTTACGAGTGCAAAAAAGAAGAAAAATCTAAATAAAAGATATTTTGGTTTGTAAAACCATCTGTACGCTCACCTGCACACAATTCTCCTACCCAGTCTCATGGAAAATGTGTACCACTTATTTGCAAGAGCGCAAATACGTTCTCACAGGTACACTTTACTGCAGTTTGAAATCAAATGTCCACTGGGGGCGCTAAAGGGAAGTTTAGACCTTCAATTACTGGAGATGAGGCACAAATGCTCAGTTTTAAAGTAGTGGTTCAATCTAGTGGTTAGGACGTCAAATTCTCCTGTTTGCGATCTGGGTTTGAAAACCACATTTATAAAATAACATTGGGGCGGCCTGTAGCGTAGTGGTTAAGGTACATGGCTGGGACACACAAGGTTGTGGGTTCGATCTCCGGTGTAGCCACAATAAGATCCGCACAGCTTGGCCCTTAAGCCGGGATTGCTCCAGGGGAGGATCGTCTCCTGCTTAGTCTAATCAACTGTACGTCGCTCTGGGTAAGAGCGTCTGCCAAATGCCATTAATGTAATGTAATGTAATATCAGACTGCGTGGCGTAAATACAATAAACTATATTACATTAATGGCATTTGGCAGACGCTCTTATCCAGAGCGACGTACAGCAAAGTGCAAAGTGCAAACCCGGTGGGTTTGGGGAAAGGCAATCTTCATTTGTAATTCAATGTTACGTTCCTTAAAGTCTGAGCTCCTTTATCACCCCAACAGACATTTTGTTTGAAAACTGCAGCAAAGTGCACCTGTGAGGACATAATCATGGCTCTGCAAAAAGAATGCTCAGAGTTACGTATACGCCACGAGACTGGGCTGAAATGTTCTCTTTATTAATCACAATCGGCTTGAAATCTGCGCAGGTACACACAAGCCTAGTATCCCTGCCCATTAACTCTGACAGTTATCCATGAACAGTCGACGGAACGACCAGTGCAAATATTAATACACCTTAAAGTCAAATCATTGAAGTTCATTTTCAGGGAAAACGGAGAAGTCGGACCGCAGCATTTCACGAGTGTGAAATGAAGACGCTGGTTACAGAGGCTGAGGCCAGATGGGCTGTGTTGCTGGGTGGCGATCGCTCTGGCATGACCCATAAAAGAGAATTTGTGTGGCAGCATGTCGCAGCAGGTGTGAAACGCTGCCAGCTCAATAAGCCGGAAATGAAGAAAGAAGCGGTCGGATTTTGAAGCGGACGCAAAGAAGCGCGTCCCTGCGCCCCGATAAAAACGTAAGTGTCACTCGCGGAGGGAGCTGACCCCCCTCGATGTGAGCGTCTGGCCCTGGGGACAGCCTCGTCAGCGGGCTTGTTAGAGAGATGGAGGGAGACTCTGCCTTGGAGAGGGATGAAGCCACTGACAGTGAACCGTGTAAATGGGCCAATTCTTTGCACAGAGTGCGCAAAGCTAGGCTACACGCTTGATACCTACTTATGATTGCCTGCATGAATTCTGAAAAGATACACAGTTTTTTTTTTCAGACTCAGCTGCAACCTGTGGCAAGGGCTTATGATATACTTTATTGAACCCTGTGCGGTAATTCGTCCTTTCCATTTAACCAATCCCAGGTACTTAGGAGCAGCGGGTAGCCACAGTGCAGCACCCGGGGACCAACTCCAGTTCAGTTCAGTTCAACCCTCCAGAGGCCTGTGCCTTGGTTAAAGGCAATGGAGTTGACCTAACCTGACTTACATGTCTTTTGGTGTGGGAGGAAACCAACACAAACACAGGGAGAACATGCAAACTCCATAGCGAGAAGACCCGAAACCTCATTCTTACGAGGTAACAATGATTACTTTGATGAGATCATGCTGCTCCTAGCCCCAGCATCTGGTGTGCAGCATTTCTCCAGCGGTGGTCATTTCCTAACAGATGCTGCCTTACAGTCCCTGAGCGCCTTACAGAGCTAGGTATATGCCACGTTGAGTTGAGACAGTCCATTGACAGGTTCCGCAGGTTTGAGAGAAGTTTGAAGTAACTTCCCTCCTGTAAAATCCAGCCTACCAGCCTGACCAGCTTGAAAATTGAGCTGGTCATAAGCTGGTCTGGTGGGTGCGGGCTGGTCAACCAGCTAGTGCTGGTAGCTTGTCTGAGCTGGTAGCTGGTCAACCAGCCACCAGCTGTTTCAAAACATAGCTTGAGCTGGTCAAACTATGTCAAGTAGGGAGCTGGTCTGAACTAGTCAACCAGCTAAACCATGTCGAGCTGGGAGCTGATCTGAACTGGTCAACCAGCTAAACTATGTTGAGCTGGGAGCTGGTCTGAACTGGTCAACCAGCTACATCATGTCGAGCTGGGAGCTGGTCTGAACTGGTCAACCAGCTGCCAGCTGTTTCACAAACTAGCTTGAGCTGTTTTTTCTCAGCAGGGTTGTTAAAAAAATACAAGGCAAACCAATTCTTTCACAGATGATGCATCACATCCATACGATGCTGCTTCCTGGCAGCATCAGGTTGGTCCGGGTATGGATCTGGGTCAGGGTTTGGGTTTTGTGCCAACACAACCTTTGACAAAAGGTTTCACAACACCTTTCACAACCTTTTCACAAAACCCCGGGATATCTGTGTGCATTTTCACTGCAGAGCTAGTCAGACGAGGGCCAATAAGAACGCATTTCTGCTCCTGTAGCGTCCCTGTGTCCGCGGCACAGTCAACCCATAAGGATCTGCGGTGACACAACTCCCCTCAACATTTCCAAGCAGCCTGGAGACAGTGACTTTCACCTATTGATCCTTTTTTTTTTTTACAACGCCTTCAAGCCAACCAGGTTCCAGAGGCAAACACAAAGGGATTTTATCTTCTCAGCTGGACGGACGGGATCGTACCAGCATAAAACATTCAATCGATACAAAAGCTGGCCAATTTTCTCCTTTGAACTCAGAATGAGTGGCCCGGCTCTGTGCTAGTTTGTTTCAACGGTCTCGCTGTTCAATACGTCACCGGTATTGGCCTCGTGTCTCGCACATAATCGAAAAAGAAGCACCGCCAGAGGCCGCAGACTGCTCCGCGCTGCTGATGTGAGGGATGCTGATGTACGAGGGTGTGGAACTCTGAGGGAATAACAGCAGTGTTGGGAATTCTGCTCCAGGAACCTCACGCCCGTACATTAATCCGACGTGCGAGGCAACGCTGATGAGCAGCGGCGTAGCACTCCACCGCCGGGTGGAGCGCAGACAGGTTAATCAAATCAATCTGTGAAATTGTATTCATACAGCACATTTCAGAAAACACTTCACAATCTACATTACATTACTGGCATTTGGCAGACGCTCTTATCCAGAGCAACATACAGTTGACTAGACTAAGCAGGAGCAATTCAGGGTTAAGGGCCTTGCTCAAGGGCCCAACGGCTGTCCGGATCTTATTGTGGCTACACGGGGATTAGAACCACCGACCTTGCGTGTCCCAGTCATTTACCTTAACAACTACGCTACAGACCGCTACAGATCTACTCCGGACTAAGCTCCCGCAAAGCAAGACAAAGACAGTGGTGGCAAGGGAAAAACTGCCTGGATGCACTGATGCGGGAAGAAATCTCGGGACGAATGAGACTTTGGAGCCCATCCTCTTCTGGCTGGCAGTGAGTGTGCATACATAGAAACAGGACGTGGTCAAGTGCATTTTCAGCCCATATTTAGTTTCGGCAAAGATTTAATTTAAAAAAACAGCGGTAGCCCGACACCTTATTGATTGCCTTTATATTGGTGCCTCCTTTGATACCTGTACACATAGCACAGCGTGAAAGCAGTGTCATAACCGAACCCCAGGAACAGCCATGACTGCGGCACGGTGAGTGGCACACGGCAGCTCTGTGTCACGTGACCCTCGACCTTTCCGCACACAAAACACTGAATTAGGCCCCCAGGGAGTATTGATTCGTGGCCTGAGATGAGAGATCTAGACGGTTAGAAGGTGAGAGAGGGCGTAAGAGCTGGAAGAAGACAAAGACCGAACTATACAAGGTTTTAAAACATTTTTAGGATGTGGAGGGCCATGAAAGCATAGCATTCCCTTGATTTTATAGGGGTCTTTAAGATATCTTTGAAACATTTTCCTGGGATAAAGGTTTAGCTGTTTTGCGGACAACATAGCTAAAAAGCTGTGGTTTGTGGTGTTTATAACAGTTTTACCATTTATGCGAATAACAACCTGACTGCAACATTGTGTACAACAGCCGTAATGGAAAGCCAGCGTTGATATTCAGTCTCTTTGCCTCTGCTTTTGCCGCTTTGGCTGTCTCTCTTGACACATTTTTATCTGAGAGCCGTGGCTATGTAACCCAATCAGCACTCCCAAGACCAATGACAAAAGGGGCAGTGGAATAAACCATTTCTCTCAGATAACAACTTATTACGAGGGAAAGTACATTATCACGAAGATAAAGCTCCGCTTTGCCTGCTTACTTCATAAGCCAGGTTTTATCTCGGCGTAGCTATGATTACATAGCTAAATGCACTTGTCTACGAGGACAATGAGAAAGGAAGCGCCTAGGTGTACCGTCTGTCGCAGGGAACGACTGGGCTATTACAAAGTTATTACGAGAGCATTATTACAACAATAATGCTTCAACTCAAATCAAATTCACAACCTATTATTTACTAACCGCTGAGCGATGAGTCGAGGAATTCCCCAGACTGTCTCGGCACACCGTCCTCTGAACATAACGCTGTATCTATGCCAGCTTATTTGCCGCAAGGAGAAAGAAAAACCCTTGAAGCTCCATTATCCAAGGGCGGATATTAAGTTCAGGTTGAATAGGAGTGACAGCTGATGCAGGGGTTTCAGTTTAAGCCGCGGGGATGGGACGGGGGTGTAAATGCCATTCATGCATTCATTCATTCATTCATTCATCTGAACCCGCTTATCCTGAACAGGGTCGCAGAGGGGCTGGAGCCTGTCCCAGCATACATTGGGCGAAAGGCAGGAATACACCCTGTACAGGTCGCCAGTCCATCGCAGGGCACACACACACCCCATTCACTCACACACACACACACTCACACACTCACACACTCACACACTCACACACTCACACCTACGGGCAATTTACACTCTCCAATCAGCCTAACCTGCATGTCTTTGGACTGTGGGAGGAAACTGGAGTACCCGGAGCTAACCCACGGGGAGAACATGCAAACTCCACACAGAGAGGCCCCGGCCGACGGGGATTCGAACCCAGGACCTCCTTGCTGTGAGGCGGCAGTGCTACCCACTGCACCATCCGTGCCGCCCCGATTAGGGATTCCGAATCCGAAAATAGAAAAGTGGTTAAGAGTATTGCAAGTAAAAAAGGATTCATTAGTACGTGCCTCTCTCCATCTATTAGTGCTCATTTCTTTACTAGTGGTCTTATGCACTAGAATTAGTAGTTTTCTGTCTCATGCCTTGTTTTATGTTACATTACAAATTACATTAGTTTCACATAGTATTAGTATTAGTATTAGTTTTATTTACAATCATTTGTGCTAGTTGTAAGTATTCCTATTATCGCTAGTGTATTAGTATCAGACACAGTTTTGTGTATTATTATATTAGCAGCTTTGCTTGTTATTATTAATAAAGTTTTACTTTATGATATTTGTGCTAGTTTACAGAATAGTATAAGTGATAGTTTTATGTATTAGTATTAGTTTTATGTATTAGTATTAGCAGTCATTTTATTTGTTAGCATTAGAGACATATAGAGTTTTTTTATGAAGATCCATGCCATATCAGATGCATGGTTTAACCCTGTGTGCTGTGTTCCTGCCTGGTTTAACCCTTTAACCCTGTGTACTGTGTTCCTGCCTGGTTTAACCCTGTGTGCTATGTTCCTGCCTGGTCTAACCCTGTGTGCTGTGTTCCTGCCTGGTTTAACCCTGTGTGCTGTGTTCCTGCCTGGTTTAACCCTGTGTGCTGTGTTCCTGCCTGGTTTAACTCTGTGTGCTGTGCTCCTGCCTGGTTGAGTCCTGTGTGCTGTGTTCCTGCCTGGTTGAGTCCTGTGTGCTGTGTTCCTGCCTGGTTTAACCCTGTGTGCTGTGTTCCTGCCTGGTTGAGCCCTGTGTGCTGTGTTCCTGCCTGGTTTAACCCTGTGTGCTGTGTTCCTGCCTGGTTTAACCCTGTGTGCTGTGTTCCTGCCTGGTTGAGCCCTGTGTGCTGTGTTCCTGCCTGGTTTAACCCTGTGTGATGGGCTCCTATCTGGACTCACCTTGCCGTTGCAGGGCTGCTGGGACAGTTCGGAGGAACACCAGAGGTGAGCGCCCATCTTACAGGTTTTGCAGCGCAGACCTTGTTTGGAGTTTCCTGTGGAATAAGAACGGATTAGGGAACAGACAATATTCGGGCAGGACCATCGTCCGAAACTTTGATCAACCTCACAAAGCAAGAGCGTGAGCATCAACTCTTTACTAAGATGAGTTCCTTACATTACACATACACATCAGTCTCTGCTATTAGCGTTTTTAGCAAATGAATACAATTTCACATCAAAGCTGCTTTCATTTTGAGTCTGAAAGACAAAATTGATATTTTCAGTGAATGCATATTCCACGTTTTGTGCCCACTTCAAAGGGAGGCAGTCTTTTGCACATAATGAAGAGGCAATGGACAGTGTATGATGAATAATGGCTTTCAGCGCTCAGAAGAGACTGAAGATCTGGAATTATTTGACAGTGTCCCTGAGAAGCCGAGCCACGTACGCCCAGATTTCTGAAAGATGGGAGAGTTAAGAGAGGGCAGGGAACAGAAGAGAGAAATAATTAGCTTGAGAAATAAGAACAAACAGAGGAGGTCTACCGAAAATGAAAAATGGCAAAGAAAATAAGAAGAAATGGGGGCTGAAGGTATAGCTTGGAATTACCTTGGAAGGAAAGTCAACAACTAACAACCCTGCATGAAAACGTACAATGACTAGCAAACACTTGAAATACTCGTCGCACATATACTTACGAATATACACACAAGCACGCACGCACGCACACACACACAACTTGTATATATGCTTGAGTACCTATCTGATTTGCATGGGCATGTATATGAGCTCGTATATGTAATATTCATTCTCTCTTAATTCAATTCAGAAAGTTGTGTAATGGGCAGTGACACCGATGTACTTTCCTTAACTGCACCCCCCCCCCCCGCCCCCCACCCCCCTTATATGGGGCACCATGGTACCCAAAAGAGAACACAAGCCTCTTGTGCAGACCCGGGAATGTGCCCTGTCCTGATTTATCAGGAAACGCGGATTTCCAGACCCTGTCTGCCTGCCTTCGGGGAGCACTAGTGTTTGGTCTGAATCGCTGAGCATCTCGTTCTGCTGACAGCTGTCAGAGAGTGTAAAAGCTTCTGATGTGGGTATTTGTGGCATAGTCACTGGATGAGGCGTTTATGGTCTGTATTTCCTCACTAACCCCTTAAGGTCTGAGGTCACAAATACGTCAAATACGTGATTAGAATGTCCTTAAAGGCCCACTCAGTAGTTTCCACTGAATGTTCGGTTGCTTTTTTGAGGAAAATTACATAGATGACAAGTAGCTTTGTGGATCACGGTACTCGTAGTCTTGCACTGGCATCTTGGTAAACCGGGCAACAACTTTGCTTTGGCAACTGAACTGATAATTATGATGAGGAAAGTTTTCCTGAGGCTATTGTGGCAAGGTCGCGTACACATGGGGTAGTTAGGCATTGAACTATTGTTTCGATATCTTGCCAGTCGAATTAGTGATCAGTTCATTTCCACGGTGATGAGCTGAGCAAGGGCTCCAAAACATCCGTCAAATAAAGCAATGAAGAAGAATGAAATGAGGAAGATGTAAGACTTATTTTAAATAGGTATTTTTCATGAGTATCTTTACAGTTACTTTTATTAGGAGAATAAATCTATACAATTGTACCATAGCTTTGTCTTTTTCGCTCGTTATAAGCCATTATATTAGCAACCGAAATTACTGGGGTGGGCCTTTAACTGAACACTGTAATGCCGGTGTGACAATCACCAGCGGTAACTGAATGCTCCAGAAGTTCTCAAACACTGACTGAATATTGAAAAACCATCCAAACAACCAGCCAACAATCTACTCCTCCCAAGGTTAATCAGTAATTGGGGGAAAAAATGGTGAAAAATCACATTGAACGGCCGCCTACCCACAATGGCGTGCTTGCACTGCTGGCAGGAAGTGGGCCGGCGGAACACGTGCTCCAGGAAGCAGTGCGTGAGCACGGGGCGGGCCTGGGGGGCGAGCTTGGAGGAGAGCGCGGGGGAGGAGGCCAGCGTGGGCGAGCGGGAGCAGAGGGACGGGTTGGGGCTGAGGGAGGGGGAGGGGGAGAGGGAGGGGGACCAGTCCCCGGCCAGCGGTGAGCCCGGCGGGAGTGGGGGGGAGGGCGGAGGGGGGTCGCTCAGGAAGTCCTGAGGGAGGCGGGCGTCGCTGTTGGACCTCTGGAAGAAGTTGTCCACGCTCCTGCTGCGCATGATGGTCTTGAAGGACAGAGAGCGCTTCAGACGCTGCAGCTGCAGGGAGGGGAACAGAAACACAACGGGAAACGGACTTTAGGACAGAGTTGATCGCAAGGGTCAAACGCGTATCACGCTGAAGGACCGGCATGCAAATTGAAAACACCGCAAAATTTTGAATGAAACAGATGGACTGTAGAAATGAAGAACATTCCCTGGTGTGAAGAAAATCCAGCTATGACCGGCTTGAAATGATCGGCTACCAGCTGTTTCAAAACATAAATGGGATGCACAAGCACACGTTATGCAAAGATAGAGGAAATAAGAACTCAGTAGGGTCACTTTTGTGCAGCAGAGGGTTAAGCTGGTGAACCAATGTTGAGTATGGAGCTAGTCTGAACTGGTCAACCAGCTTCCAACTGTTTCAAAACCTAGCTTGAGCTGTTTTTTTTCAGCAGGGTTGTTCTAAACATTGGTCATATTGGTATATCCACATCGGGCGGCCTGTAGCGTAGTGGTTCAGGTACATGACTGGGACACACAAGGTTGGCGGTTTGATTCCCGGTGTAGCCACAATAAGATGCGCACAGCTGTTGCATTGCTCCAGGGGAGGATTGTCTCCTGCTTAGTCTAATCAACTGTAAGTCGCTCTGGATAAGAGCATCTGCCAAATGCCATTAATGTAATGTAAAGTAACATCAGGACACTTGCCTACTTTTCCATGAACTACTTTTGCAGTTTATGTACTCAATAGTAGACAGATGCACTGATTCCAGGATGAGGATGCAGTGAGGATTCTCTTTCAGCTTGTTTATGAACAAATAAAAATGAACGGCACCACATAGTGCCTGGGGATAATAACTACACAGGCTACAGGCCAGAGGAACGGATAAGGCAGAAGGTCACAGAAGAATTACTTCTGATGGTATTAACTAGGCTGATGAAAAATATCAAAGGATGATGATGCCAGCTGGTTATTATGGTATGTTTATTGTACAATAATACAGGGAGGTCACAGCTTCCAGTGATGACATTAAAGCAATGTGTTGTGTCGGAACAAAAAAATATATTTTGCCCAGTGTTATAAAGGCAAAGCCCTTTCTAGAATGACTGAAATAAGGCAGTGTAGATTGCTCACAAATCCCAAGCCCTCCAGAACTGTTTTGCTCCATACAACTGTGTGTTTTTATTACGAACAAATCCACCTATTCAGAGCAGTCTATTTATGACAGACCTCCAGGGAAGGTTCCTGGCATGTAGTTTAAAGTGGAAACTCAAAGCAAGCCTTGAGCTTCTATCGCGGATCAAAACTTAAGCAAGAACTTCCCACAGCTCTGCATTGCAATAAATGGCAATATAGCACATGTTCATTAAGCGATATTGTACTACCTGTCAACCCTTATGCGATTCAAATGGATTTTTGCAAGACGTGGGCAAGAGCCTTGGATTATGTTCCCTGCACTGAGGAGAGGGAGACGCAAAGGTCGCGTTCTCTGGTAAATAGGCTTTTTGCAGCGCACCGCATCAATCAGGCTAACCTGGCAGTGCCATTTCTGGCACTGGAACATAATTACACCAGATTTAATAAGCAGTTTGCGTGTGACACGTGACAGAGTCCTTGTTAACCCTTGCTTAGTGAACCCTGTTTGCTGAAACAAACTACAGAGCACAGAGAAGTTCAATTTATTTTTATGTGGGGTTCTGTCGGGGCTCCAGGGGCTGTTTATGACTTTGGAATGGATCGCCAAGAGGTGGCATTCTGGCAGGTTCCGGAACATTCCGCAGTTCCTTAGTACCTACGGCCATAAAGCAAAATGTGTCTCCACTGCAGTGAGTCTGCACAGCATGAACAAGGCAGTATTATGTAGCATCTTAACTTCGCTATTTATCCATAACCATGATTATATTTAAACCCAGATTACAATTTTTCTTTTTTCTGAAGGTGTGGAAGGTTTGTCCAACTCTACACTGAACTAACTAAACAACCAACCAACTATAGTAATCGCATTATAATTATACTATAAGTCAGATATGAGAAAGTTATGAGAGCTGCTCTATATACACTTTGGGTCCTATTTGTCAGAACCAATGAACAGTAACCCAGATTCTGTGCCTTGGGGGGCCATGAGGAAATGTACAGTACATGAGAGTGTTTATTAAAGTGTCCTTTTTGCCTGCCTGGTCCCCTAGGATCCCTACCTCACCTCTCCTGAAAACTGCCCCTCCCCCCCCAACATACTATTTATAGCTCACGAGGAAAGGATCAATTCATCATTCGGCGAACAAACAGCAATTAATGCAAGATAGCGTAACTTGGCGGTGATCAGTTCTCAGGCTTTGTAAACAGAAGGAGAAGCTACCACAGCCTAGCATGCGGTTTTTGAAGAGGTGAGGAATATATTTGGTAGGCGCATAAAAATAAGTAGTGCAAAGCATCCCATAAATAAATGAATGATGAAAGGAGGGGGGACGTATCCCACAAAACCGAATAGCAGCGGGAGGCTCACTCGCCCCTCTCCAGCAGAGATGTAGCACGCTCGTAAAAAAAACAAAAAAACGCCGTCCATTTTAATACTTCATTACAGAAGCTAGGCTTTTTTATGTTTATCTTCCCCAGAAACTATGCAACGAAAAATCACTTGTGCGGCAGTGCGGTCAAACCAAGTTAGAGATTACTGAACCTAAGAGTGCACGTTCACCTTCAGCATGCCTCTCACAAATACTGTACACTCACGTACAACCTCATACACCCTAACCCCAGCTCCGCACATACACAAGCACATATACATGCCCATGCAAATGCAGATACGTACACAAGCATATACAGCACAGGCTCACTAACTCACACACACACATCCACACACACACACTCACACGGGCACACACACTCAAGCACACACACACACGCACACACACTCATTCACACTCACTCACACGCGCACACACACACACACACTCACACACACATGCGCGCACACACACACACACACACACACAAAGGTAATTATCAGTCCTGTGGTGCTGGCTTAGAGCTCCTGTATGAGTAAGATCCTGTCAGGGAGGATTACAGCTCCTGGAGAGCAGTGGGCTTGGACCACGCCCTCTCAAATCCCCCCCGCTCCTCTCCTTTCCTCTCCTCCCTTCTCTCATCTATTCTCTTCTCCTTATCTCCCCCCTCATCACCTTATCTCTCTCGTTTCCTTCTCCCCATCCTCTCCTCTTTCTCCTGTCTTTCTACCCCTCCCCCTTTTCTCTTGTACTTGCATTATTTGTTGGAGGAACTTTGAGAAGCCACTTTGGGATGTTCTGTCCTGTAATTGGTGTGATCTATATTTCATGTTTCAAAACCAAATCTTTATCTGCAAAGACCATCTGAAGTGATGATGTCATACATAACTCATTGTGTTGTATTGAATTGAGTTGTCGTTTGAAATCAGAGAACATTGTAATGGTGATGAATCTGTTTTTCACAGATTCAGTCAATACAGAAGACTATTTGATTGTCTGGAGTATAACCAGTAGCTTGACTTGTTCTGCTCTCTCGTGAATACTTGTACTTATGCTTGTATCTACAACCGAGTCACTTTTATCCGTGGTATCCGGGTTTTATCCGGGTACTCCGGTTTCCTCCCACAGTCCAAAGACATGAATTGCCCATAGGTATGAGTGTGTGAGTGAATGGTGTGTGTGCCCTGCGATAGACTGGCGACCTGTCCAGGGTGTATTCCTGTCTTTAGCCCAATGTATGCTGGGATAGGCTCCAGCGACCCTGTTCAGGATATGCGGGTTAGGATAATGAATGAATGAATGAATGAATGCTTCTGTACCTTGTCGTCTCCAGTGATAGGTTCTTTATAAACAGCAGTAAGTTTATTTAATGCAAATTAACAGGAGTTCCCAACTGGCACGGACAAGAATATCGTGAGCTACATTTGAAAATCCAGAGCCTGACCTCCCTGCCTTCCTATACGGTAACCTTTAGACGTTATGAGTCAGACACGTCATAAATCCTGAAGCCTGACATTTAGCACCATCCCCGCCACCCCCTCTCCATTCCTATTCTGCCCAATACTTCGCTTCTCTGACTCTGAAGGAAGAGTCATAGATGGCAAAAAGTCAGATTGTTCCGGTCCTGTCCATCAAATGTGCTAAACGGCTAAGCCTAAAAGCTCTGCCTGTTCCAGTTCGCCTCATTTATCAGATTGACCTTTTTTTTTGGATTCACCCTTCCCTCCCTTGACAGGCTTGTTGAAATGTTTTAGCTGTTCATTATATTTTCCCATTTAATAAAGGTCTTTTATTATTGTTTCTGATCAGGAGTGCTTTGGTTTTTAACTCACCAAGAACCCAATGGCAAAGGGCATGTTCTGTTATAAATGTTTTGATTTTCCATATTTTTTATACCCGGGTAGTCATTCTTGGTTCTAGAGAGCTGCAGGGTGTGCTGTGGTCCTCAATCCTGGTTCTGGAGAGCCGCAGGGTGTGCTGGGGTCCTCAATCCTGGTTCTGGAGAGCCGCAGGGTGTGCTGGGGTCCTCACTCCTGGTTCTGGAGAGCTGCAGGGTGTGCTGTGGTCCTCACTCCTGGTTCTGGAGAGCCGCAGGGTGTGCTGTGGTCCTCACTCCTGGTTCTGGAGAGCTGCAGGGTGTGCTGTGGTCCTCACTCCTGGTTCTGGAGAGCCGCAGGGTGTGCTGTGGTCCTCACTCCTGGTTCTGGAGAGCTGCAGGGTGTGCTGGGGTCCTCACTCCTGGTTCTGGAGAGCCGCAGGGTGTGCTGTGGTCCTCACTCCTGGTTCTGGAGAGCTGCAGGGTGTGCTGGTTTTTGTTGTTACTCAGCGCTTAACTGATCAATTAAAGCGGTGCATTACAAAGGTAGTTCACCTCACCTGGTTTCTTGAACTCAGAAACCTCTGAATTGGTTTCTGATATTAAGGCAAAAACAAAAACCAGCACACCCTCCAGGACCAGGAGTGAGGACCACTGAGTGACCAGGCTGCTAATAATAATAATAATAATAATAATAATAATAATAATACATTTTATTTATAGAGCGCTTTTCAAGGTACTCAAAGACGCTTTACATAAGTGATACAATTATTAAAATACAATTATATACATTGTTGTATATTTTTGCCCATTCAGTATTATATTGCAGCAGTCGAGGATGGGGTGACCCAGCAGTAGTCAGGTATTTTGGGCATATCTGAGCGGCAACTCACTAAAATAAGAAAAGGACGTCATTAAAATGAAGGGCACAGCTCCCCTGTCAAGGACTGTTTATGCCACTTGATTTCCCTGAGTGATTTTGTGTAGCTTTTAAAACTTGCGCCCTAAATCTGCGATGCAGACAGACACCCCGCGTTCAAAGCCCAGAGGGAAAAAAAAGCCGACAACAAAGAAAGGGCAACTGTGTACCTCTCCTTCACTACTTCCTGCCATTCACCAATGTCTCTCCTTTAACCTGCCGGCCAGACAGGACCGTTAAGCTCGTCAACTGAGTTTGCGTTGAGCTGCAGTCCAGCTGTCGATCGCAATTTGAACAGAGAGTGAGTAAGAGTGAGAGTGAGAGTGAGAGTGAGAGGCATCAATTTCATTTGTAGTTTTGGAGACAGATTAGGGTTGCCACAATGTTTGTTTTTCAAACCCATTCGTTCAGGTCCAGGTTGTCATCGTACAATATAAATGTACGGTCTGAGTAATCACCAGTAATCAATGGTCTCAACCACTCACCAGTCCCTGATCTGTTCCTATAGGTAACCCCCGTTCCCAGTCTGCTATAGTTCTCTATATACAGCCCCTCTACCCCCAGCCCATGATCCGTTCCGACAGCTCCCCACCTCGTTCGTGATTAAGCCTCCAGCAACGCACGCTGTCCGGTTATGATAAATTCTAAATCTGGCAACCTGATTCCAGATGCTTCGTCTCTGATAGGGCATCTGGAAAAACACTGTTTTCTGCCGATAGCTTCTTGCAATCCACTTGGTGCCAGAAGATTTCTGATAATGGATTTGATGGGTTGGAAAGGGTGCTTTTCATTTAACTCACTAGCCCTGAGACTGTGCCCACCTCTATACTGCATAATGTTGAATTTGTACTTTCAGAGCATGTTTGTTACAATACAATTGCATACAATGATAGAAATTTTATTTTGTTGTCTTTTGCACATATTTTCTTCCTTAGATATGACACTAGATTTATTGCACAGCGGACTAGATACCCACAGATAAGCACTTCATTGTACTTTTATACATGATATTATACATGTATAAACCTTGTGTTTTGGTAATATGGAGACATTTCAAGTCTACAAATGTGCTGCTGTGTAATGTTTCTTCATTCTTGCTTTGAGCCCACTGTAATGCCTTTGTTAGAAATCTCATTTAGAATTGAATCATCCTGCCTGCTACCCAACAGCATACAAGAACGGCTTCATCGATCAAGCTTGGCCGATATTATGCAGTTTGTTATCACATAGTTATCTCACAATGCCCTTTGTTTTGGTAATAGGCCCTTTGTTTTCTGTTTTGGCCGTTCAAATGAAAAGTTTTAATGGGAAATTAATCAACTGCAAACGGCATTCAGAATGTTGACATGGGTTAAGTTATTGCGAGCGGACTGTTCTAAACTGTTTAAGGACCACCAGAAAGGTTTGTGCCCGTTTGTGAAGATACCGATAGAGAACCATGTTTGTCCAGCATTCATTTAGCATAGCTGTGGAAGAAGTTGTTTTCATTTTGACGACAGGACATTACAAGTACCTGACATTGTTATCTCGTAGCTAGCTTTGAAATCCTGGCTAAGTGCGACATTACGTGCTACTGGATATTCGTGAGCCTGAAAGGTGTGACTGATGTTTGCGTCATTCGGCGATGCACCAGAGAAATCTCATCGTTTGAGGTGACCCACCCAAGGAGAACAAAGGGGGCATTGGACCCCCTGTGGAGGCTCCACTAGTAAAGTCTAAACACAAAGAGCTGAAACCAGAGGTAGAAAGGGGGGGGGGGGGGGGGGGGGTCGAAAGGTTCTCCAAATCCATTCAGCCTAGTATCTCTGGAAGGCTTTCTCACCAGGGTATGGACTGACATCAAAGTTTGAGGTTTAAGCACAGCGGTGAGTGTGGTGGACCTGTGGGCAGGGTTGGAGGGGGTAACAGATTGTATTGGGAAAGGGGGGGGGGAGTTGCCTATCACAAAACTGTCCTCTTCATCTTTAATTTTTTTCATCTCTATCTACTGCAAATGAGAGGGTTACAGACAGAGATGAAATCACAATATAAGAGGAATGATGTCCGGGAATCAAGCCCCCGGCTGTATCGGGGGCTTCGTATACAATTTTAGAGTCTTTTCCCTGAGGGACCGTGGGAGATTGTGGAGGTTTGCGGAGAGAGTATCTGTTGCCTTGATGAGTCCTATTTCCTCCCAGCCTCTCCAATCAAATCCCAATCATCTCCGCTCATATGAGGACAGCAACAAAATGGCTTATCAGTGATTCATCTGTTTGTTTGATTTGAAAAATCAACAGCTCTTGGATAGAGAGTAAGACTCTGAGGGCGTATGCGTGCTCTTTGGTGTGTGTGAGCATTTATGCGAGTGTACGTACGTGCATGCGTGTGTGTACTGTATGTGTGTGTATGCGTGTGTGCGCGTGTGTGTGTGTGTTTTGTGGCCTTGGGGGACAGGGGACAGCAGGTAAATCAGGGGTCATGTCTGCAGTATTCCCACACAAACTGGGGTGCTGTGTCCTTGTTTTCTCAATGTTTAGAATGCTTTCAAAGGAACTTTCAACCCCCTTAGTACTTCTGCCTTGGTTTGTTGTACGTCGCTCTGGATAAGAGCGTCTGCCAAATGCCAATAATGTAATGTAATGTAATGTCTACTTGTGAGATGCAGCCAGATTATAATCCTTCTCTTGCACTTTTTCACTCCCTCCTCACCTTTTTTGTCCTCCGTGTAACCACATCCATCACAAATATGGAACATACCGGATTGTATGTACTGGAATGGAATATTATCAAGATCGGAGAAGATATATAGCAACGCCAAGGGTGCAGGTTTGGTTTTAAAGTTTGTAGGGAAGCATGGGTGGGCTTGGCTGTGTTTGGATGGTGGGAAGGGGGGGGCTGCTAAGGTTATGGAAACAGATATTATCATTTCAACTGCAGGGAGAGATATGTCACAGGCACCAACAATACAAGCAATGCAGAACTGGGCCTTGGTTATATTGCAAATGTTGTATTCTGAATGTTAACATCTTATTCATTCATCAGGGTTGACATAGCAAGCTAGATAATGTTAGCCAACTAATTAGAGCTTACATAATATAACAATAGAAATGAAAGTAAAGAAACGTTCAATGATGAGCCAATAACTGCTGATGTCTCTGTCAAGCTTCCCACAGCCTGTCATGTCTGAGTCAGTGTGATTATTCAGACAAATTAATTAGACTAATTAGATGTAGGCTTACAGTAACATAGCCATGTACAAATGTAAATACATAATTTTGGAAAACTCTGTGGCAGGAGGAGCCTGAACTAGTAGATATGTGAACAATTTTGTGCTTTCATAAACCCATGCAGTCGTATCTCCTTTTAAGACACATGAGCCTACACTTGAGCCATCAAAGACATTTACATATCACAGTCAGGATATAGCTTTGCCAATGTAGCCTATTGCACAGCATAAATGTGTAGCTAACGTTCGCGGTTTTAGCTTGACAGACCATTGTAACCACTTTGTTCATATCCATGTAATTCTAGCGAGAGTTATCTCAGAGAAGAGGGTACTGTATCAAACTTTGCCAGCTGCTAATAAGTCATATCTCTCAGTGCAAATCATGCGCTGTCATGTTCACAGGCTCCTCTGTACGCTAACTTTGGCACTCATGAACAAACAAGCCACGAGCCAACCAGGCACACCACACAGACAGAACGTGACTCACTGGCGAGGCGCGAGAGGAGTTTTAACACGGCAATGTTGAACGGAATGCTGAATACTGTGGCTTACTCTAGCTTCGGAAATTCTTACAGTTTGCAAACCGTAACATGTTTAAGCTCAGTTAATTGTGAAACCGCAAACTCAACATACCTCATTTTAGATGAATAAACCTAAATATTGGTGGGGATATTCCAGCTTTCCTTAAAGTTTGTGGGGACATGACACTTCAGAATATATGGGAAAATCTACACAATATTGCCACTTTCACATATTGTAGTATTTTAAAAGTGGCAATAATGTGTAAATGGGCCCAGTTCCCCAACCATTATGCTACACTATCAGCATTCATATACTATCTGCAACATAGTGCAGTATATTATATTTCCATAAGCGATTATACCCCTTCATGTTACCCAGATCCTAGCGTTTCTCCTTGCACCCCTGTTTCAACCTCGACCTATTCTTAGAAGGATCCTGACTGTGCAAGGTCTTTGGAAGCAGTCCTGGCACTCCAAGTGTTCTGGATTGTAAACTGTTTATCACCACCCTGAGCTTCCCAGAAAGCCAGCACCAGTCAGACCTCCATTGGCAACAGTTGTTAGCTTACTAGCATTTTTGCTAACAAGCACGAGGACAATTCTGTAACCTGAGCTCACAAAGCTTTCACTCCGCGTCATTTCGGGTCTGATAATACAGTGCCCTCTAAAAGTATGGTAACGGTAGAATTATATTCGTTCTTTTTGCTGTATACGTTATACTTTTGCAGAATTGAGATCAAAAGTAGGCGAGATCAAAAGAATATGACACAAAAAGTACACATTAAATTACAGGCATATGGCAGACACTCTTATCCAGAGCAATGTTGATTAGACTAAGCAAGAGACAATCCTAATATTGATTAGACTAAGCAAGAGACAATCCTCCCGTGGAGCAATGCGAAGGACCTTACTGCGGCTACACCGGGGATTGAACCAATGACCTTGCAGGTCCCAGTAACATACGTTGACCACTATGCTACAGGCCGCTCTTGCATATGAGGATATGAGGATAGCGGTGTCTGTGAAATGGTAAAGCAATGTACATGGTAATATGTACATGAAAATTTCATCGTGTTTCAGTGCCAAACAGCCTTGCTACTTGCAAGCATGCTCGTATTCTCAGAAGACCAAGAAGAAGTACTGGGGGAACATGAACACAACACTTTTTTCTTTGAGAATAGAGCCTGGTGGTTTGATTTGTATAAAATATTTCAAACTACATTAATAAGCAGGGTGTTGCCATGTTTTTGTATCATACCCTGCTGAAAAAAAACAGCTCAAGCTAGGTTTTCAAACAGCTGGTAGCTGGTATTTCAAGCTTACTTTACCAGTTTAACCAGCTTTGATGGGCCAGAGACCAGCTTTTACCAGCCACAGAGAAGCTATGACCAACTAAGAGTGTTGAAAACACATCTTAAACCATCTTAGAATCCCAGCCAATCTCAGCTGGAATTGTCACCAGGCTCTTGTTTCTTGCAAGCCAAAAAAATGAAAAGGCCAGACCGAAATTAAAGCAGCTTTTAATTTCTTGTTTTTCTTGTTTGAATATCAATTTCACAGCTTTTCACAGCACAGTTGGAAGTGGCCAATCCCCAGGCATTAAACTGAAACAGACCTTACGTCCTAGATTTTTAGTAGCGCTTCCAATGACACAGATACAGTAAGCTCCTCTCTGCACTGAGTGCTCATTTGCAAATTATGGTCAGAAAATTAAGCACTTTTTCCCCCTCAGTCACACAGGACGATGAGCGCGGCATGGTCTGTGTTCGTCGGTCTGACCTTTTGGGGGCCTTATTCATTTCATACCCCGCACCCCCTTCCATACTTTTTTTCTAGATTTTTATCGCCTTGGGTCTTTGTTGCAGACGGTGCAATTTTTCTATTCTCTCTCGCGAGTCCATGTAGCGGGTGACAGACAGGTCGCGAGTTAATCACATGATCATATCCAGTTGTTTTTTTTGTATTTTTCAAGTCTACAATCAAAAGGCCGCTACATCGCAGGTTAGGAGAGGCCGTGAGAAGTGACATTGGGGTTTCATTAAAGGTCGCACGGATTAAGCATTATGCGGAATGCGTGAAGAGAACGCTGCAATTACTTACGTTACCAACCCTTGATAGTCTATAGAGACATACATTGGCTATAACATGACTCAGACACAATTTAGATTATGAATAAGTTACTTAAGAAGCATATACCTGTCCTGCATATATACACGCGCAAGCACACACAATGGCCAATATAGCCCAGCCAAATTGCCATTGCAGATTCATATCAATAAACAAGAGACAGAGGAGCGACGAAAACAAGTCAATACTAATGAATAATTATTCAGCTAATACCATCCTGGCATGACAGTCCAAGATAATTAACAGAAACAAAAATGTAATTTCGATAATTACTTCTTGTGGAATAAGCTTCACTCTCAGAATACAAATGCAATTTCGAAAGAAGCAAGACAACGTGCTTGCCCTCATTACTTTATTTTCCGGATGACTTTAAGCTCCTTCTTGATGAAACATGTTTTACTTTATATACGTTTTTTTGCAATCTGCTTCATTGAACAGGTGCGGTAATCACTGCTTCATTGAACAGGTCTTGCCACGAATAACCGCGATGATCTCAGCACTTGTTACAGATAAATGCAGTTTGAATCCGTATTAATGAATGGTACTCCTGTTGAGCCAACAATATAGCCAGACTTAAAGCACAATTACACAATTCTTTTCCAAATACATAACAAAATTGCATTGCCCTAATGTTGTAGTGGTATAGCCTACAAGTGCGCTACTATCCCATTCCGTTACTGCTAGCAAGCAGTGCCCGTGGTTTGGATCACTAGCTTTGTTGCCGTGACCCTTCCAGGACCAGGTGCTACAGTAGACGAGTAGGATCTTCACCTTACCTTAGATACGGGCTGTATGGACACCGTGCTCTGTGAGTTCTCCAGGTCTTGGTTCTGTGGTTCATTCTCTTTTTCACTGTTTTCCGTCATCGTCCGTTTTATCCTAGGACAGTTTTATTCTCGGATGTTAATTTAACGCACTGACCAAGAGAGGGGTCGATGGTTCTGTGATGTTGTATTTGTATTCCCTCAGTAAAATCCACACAGACTACACTTGACGTTTAAAACATATGCACTGTATTCGGACTATTTCGGTTTATGATGTACTCAGCGCTTGTGTTTTATCCGCAAGTTTTCCCCCTTTCAAGACGTGATTTCTTGCGCGCTTCTCAGCATTGGAATTGCAAGTTAGCCACTGTAATCCAAATGCATATGTTGTAACAGGCGTGCAATAATCTCGATAACACACTGGGTCGAATAATTGTAATAATTCCAAAAAGTCTCCACAGTCCAGGTAATTTCTTTCACGAACACCAGCTCTGTTGTGGCATGTCGGGACGATTACGCGTCACGCGCTTCCGTCCTATCTCCCATGAAAGTGTTGCGCTGTAGTGGCCACACCGTGTATACCTGTATCCAAACACGCACCTTCGCGGTTGATTTAAGCGAGAGCCCCCCGTAACGCAGTTTACGCATTGGCGAGTGATTGGTGAACTGCCTGCCTCTTCCCCCCCCTCCCCGGCTGCCATTGCTGACGTAGAGAAAAACAGAGACTGGTGCAGGCGAGAAGACGGTATGCAGTCACACAGTTGTTTTTTTCTAGTAGCCTACACTTTCAGTGACATGTGCATTTTTTTTTTTCTTATACACGCTATTTTACGAAATGTCTGTATACAATCTAAGTCTACAGTTAACAATTGTAAAAATGCCAACGGGAAAGAACAAGCAGAGGTAGAAAAAAGAATATTATTATATTAGAGATTATATTTATAGAAATTATAGAAACAATAATTGAAATAATAATATAAACTGTATAAATAATGAATATACAAGAGAGTTATAGAAAAGAGTTTCTTTAATGGCACATCGACTACTAAATTGAATATTTAAATTATTTGAACGAAAAAGGTCCCAAATTTCATGCTACTAAAAAAGAGGAAATGTGCGTTCGGATGACTCTGTCACGCGGCATTGACGCCATCGATTTTAGCAGGGAAAAGAGGCAGAGCTCAAACATGAGTCAATATAGATGTCCAGAACTGGTGAGTGGTAATAATTGTAAAAAAAAACAAAAAAAAAAAACGTATTTACCTGTTTGACTAATTTCCTGTTGCAAGCGACACGGACGGAGGATTTATTTATTTATTTATTTATTTATTTATTAATGACGGTTCTGCCTCTGTGTCTTTCATAACAGATGACAGCTTATTTGACTGTTGTTATTCGTCTGCACTTTCATTAGATTCGATGTCTCAGATCTCCAACGGTTGTATCAGTCAATAATAGTCATAATCAAATTATTTTGAATAATTTCTTCCAGAGAAAACACTGCCCCTCATTTTCCCAAGAGGGCTTCTCCCAGCCCCAGGGAGTTTTTATTTTATTTTAAATTAAAAAGGTTCAAAACAACAGCCCTCAGAAGCTAGAGTAGAGTTTATAAACAGCATTTGCTAAATTAAACTACAACACAGACGCACTCAGATTTATGAGTGTATTAAAATAAATATTGAGGGCAACAGGCCTTAACTGTCTCGTTGTGATGACAGTGCACAAAGATGATCGATGTGGGGCTCATGGGGTCAGCTCCGATTTGGGATTTCATGCCAACTTCTCCTCTTAATCGCATAACATACCCGATCATTTCCATGATCTGACATTTCTGAGTCATGAGTAGAAGCCGCAGACTGGACACGTATCTGTGGCAAAAATGTTATATGATACAGGAGTAAACCGGCACTGGTGCGTTCAGTTGTTTCGAAAATTAAAACCAACACAGTTAGTTTGAACAAAAAATAAGAAACACACTAGCCTTCAATAAATGGAATTGCACACCTGTCATAGATGTGTTTTGGGGAGACAACTCTCAGGGGTATATCACAAAGCAAGGTGTTAGCTGAATAAGTTCAGAGTAAAACCCAGACCCCTTCCAAAACTGGAACATGGACTGTAAAAAAGTAAAAACAGCTGTTGCAGATTATACTTGGTGAATTGTGACATACCCCCCACGAGTCTCAAACTCCAGGCTTGGAGGGCAGCAGTCCTGCTGGTTTTTGTGATTTCCTCTCAGTCGGCAACCAGTTTAAATCTTGGAAACCAGGTGTGCAGCCTGTTCAGCCAATTAATGACTTAAATTAAGCATTGGAGTGCTGAGACATATCAAACACCAGCAGAGCACGAGGGCCCTCCAGGAGTTTGAGATGCCCGCATTAACTTGCTAAGCTGCATGCTTCACTGACTGTTTAAGGCAGGGCTGCCCAGCCCTGATCCTGAAGATCAACCATCCTCTAGGTTTTCACTCCAACCCTAAGAAAGCACACCTCATTCAACAGTTTGAGCAGGGCTGCCCAACCCTGCTCCTGGAGTTCTACCATCCTGTTGCTTTTCACTCCAACCCTAAGAAAGCACACCTGTGAGGTTGAGGAGGTGCGGAGAGCCAGGTGCGACTAAGGGGTAATCCCTTGTAAGCGGACACACAAACGTGCCCGTCACTAAGACCCCGGGGAGTAGAGGAGACAGCTCTGAAACTCGGAGACAACTCCGCACAAATAAAAGGAAGAGCCCCAAATAACGGCTCTGAAAATAAAACTGCCCTACAAAACCAGGGCGAAAATCACAAACCAAAAATGAGTGCGTAAAAGGCTAGCATTCCTCTCCCGAACCGGGGAAAACCCAAAATAAAAGTACAACCCAGTATAAAAGACTGGGCGAACAAAAAATAAAGATTCAGGAGTCGCAGCTCCGAGATAACACACAAATCAAAATACAAAATACCGGGGACAACGTCCCTCACCCACGGACTCACACAAGCCGAAAATAAAAAGAAACAAAGAACAAAAGAACCAAAAGGAAGGCGGTCGCAGTGTACACACACTAGCACGCAGACCCCTTCCTTACCTTTTCTGACCACAATGCGAACCAGCACAATACCTGACTCGTTAGATGCTGCGTCTACCATGTGCTAAATACCGGCTTAGGTGGCAGAGCGAACAGTGACACCAAAGCGAAGACTGAGGGGAAATGAGGGCTTTAAATACCTTCAGGAGGTAGACATCAAGTAAGCACTAACGACCACCAGGTGAAAGTAATAAGCCCCCCTGATGGCCACAACCAGTACTACCTCCAACCCTGACAATACCTCATTCAACAGCTAGAGCAGGGCTGCCCAACCCTGCTCCTGGAGATCTACCATCCTGTAGCTTTTCACTCCAACCTAAACAAAGCACACCTCATTCAACAGCTAAAGCAGGGCTGCCCAACCCTGTTCCTGGAGATAAACCATCCTGTAGGTTTTTATTCCAACCCTAAGAAAGCACACCTCATTCAACAGCTAGAGCAGGCTGTCCAACCCTGATCCTCGAGATCTACCATCCTGTAGGTTTTCACTCCAACTGTAACAAAGCACACCTCATTCAACAGCTAGAGCAGGGTTGCCCAACCCTGATCCTCAAGATAAACCATCCTGTAGGTTTTCATTCCAACCCTAAGAAAGCACTCCTCATTCAACAGCTAAAGCAGGGCTGTCCAACCCTGATCCTCGAGATCTACCATCCTGTAGGTTTTCACTCCAACTGTAACAAAGCACACCTCATTCAACAGCTAAAGCAGGGCTGCCCAACCCTGTTCCTGGAGATCTACCATCCTGTAGGTTTTCACTCCAACCCTAAGAAAGCACACCTCATTCAACAGCTGGGAATCTCATCAAGCTGCTAATTATTAAACTCTAATTGTGCCAAATTTGGGTTTGGCACAATGGGTTGAAATGAAAACCTACAGTATGTCAGATCTCCAGGAGCATGGCTTAGCAGCCCTGGTTTAAGACAATGGTCTTCATTCTTGGTTTCGGTGAGATGCAGGTTCTGTTGGTTTTTGTTGTTACTCTGTTCTTAATTGATCAATTAAAGAAACCAAGTACACAGTTAGCTCACCTCACCTGGTTTCCTGGATCTGAATTGGTTGCTGATATTAAAAAAGCCAGCAGACCCTGGAACAGGAATGAAGATTTCAGTGGCTAAAGGACAGGTGCAGTGGTGGGTGAAATATTAGAAAATCTGTGTCATTTCCATTTCGTTGGTCTACTATCTATTATTTATGGTTATTACTTATGCTTCAATGTTTGCGAAACTCATCCCTGGAGCATTCTGTGCGGAGATGTAAGCGTTTGAGGCAGGCACCTCTCTGAGTGTGCGACCGCGCAACTGTTTACGCACTTCGGTTTACGTATCAACGTGCGTGTGTTTGGATGTAAAAGCGGCGTGTCTCGCATACAGCTGCAGTAAGATAGGTAGGATTAGACCTTCCAGACGGCACAGAAAAATAAGCCGTCAGAAAGCCATTGAGGATTCATCATGCCTTTCCCATTGAATTAACATAACAACCCCCCCCCCCCCATCTCTCTGTCTCTCCCTCTCTCTGCCTCCCTCTTGCTCTTGGCTCTCTCTGTCTTGCTCCCTCCCTCCCTCTCTCTCTCTCTCAGCTCACTCTCTCTCTCTGTCTCTCTATCGCTCTTGCTCAGGCCCTTTGTTATTTTAGCGTGACACTTTTTGTCCTCCAAGGTGAAGCCTGTCTTTCCACGAAAAGAGGGCACTTCAGAATCAAAGAAACGCAAAGCTGACGGTGAATTATTGATGTTTTTGCTGTCGGTTATTGAGAGGAAATTATTTTGCTGCAGGCTAGTTCCACAGGGGCGGCTCAGCATGACGCTGACAACATCAAAGAGCAAGCGGAGGATTCTAGCAGATTACATGTCAAGCACTGTGACGCGCTGGGCAGGAGGGTGTGTGACGCGCTGGGCAGGAGGGTGTGTGACGCGCTGGGCAGGAGGGTGTGTGACGCGCTGGGCAGGAGGGTGTGTGACGCGCTGGACAGGAGGGTGTGTGACGCGCTGGACAGGAGGGTGTGTGACGCGCTGGGCAGGAGGGTGTGTGACGCGCTGGGCAGGAGGGTGTGTGACGCGCTGGACAGGAGGGTGTGTGACGCGCTGGGCCGGAGGGTGTGTGACGCGCTGGGCAGGAGGGTGTGTGACGCGCTGGACAGGAGGGTGTGTAACGCACTGGGCAGGAGGGTGTGTGACGCACTGGGCAGGTGGGTGTGTGACGCACTGGGCAGGAGGGTGTGTGACGCACCCGGCAGGCAAGTGTGACTCACCGGGACAGGCATGTACATGGTGCACTGAGTCAAGTATGTGTGCATGATGCACTGAGTCAGGTATAGGTACATGACACACTGAGTCAGATATATATGTGATGCACTGAGTCAGGTATAGGTACATGACACACTGAGTCAGGTATTCACTGAGGCAGGTATTTGACGCACTGAGGCAGGTATTTGACGCACTGAGGCAAGTATTTGACGCACTGAGGCAGGTATTTGACACACTGAGGCAGGTATTTGACACACTGAGGCAGGTATTTGACACACTGAGGCAGGTATGTATTTGACGCACCCGGCAGGTGGCAGGTGGGTGTGTGATGCCCCTGGCAGGCAAGTGTGACTCACCGGGACAGGCATGTACATGGTGTACTGAGTCAAGTATGTGTGCATGATGCACTGAGTCAGGTATGTATGTGACACCCTGAGGCAGGTATGTATGTGACACACTGAGTCAGGTATGTATTTGACACACTGAGGCAGGTATGTATGTGACACACTGTTTCAGGTATGTATTTGACACACTGAGGCAGGTATGTATGTGACACACTGTTTCAGGTATGTGCATGACACACTGAGGCAGGTATGTATGTGATACACTGAGGCAGGTATTTGACGCACTGAGTCAGGTATTTGACGCACTGAGTCAGGTATGTATTTGACGCACTGAGGCAGGTATGTATGTGACACACTGAGGCAGGTATGTATTTGACACACTGAGGCAGGTATGTATTTGACACACTGAGTCAGGTATGTATGTGACATACTGAGTCAGGTATGTATTTGACACACTGAGTCAGGTATGTATGTGACACACTGTTTCAGTTATGTGCATGGCATACTGAGTCAGGTATGTGCATGACACACTGAGTCAGGTATGTGCATGACACACTGAGTCAGGTATGTATTTGACATACTGAGTCAGGTATGTATGTGACATACTGAGTCAGGTATGTATGTGACATACTGAGTCAGGTATGTATTTGACACACTGAGGCAGGTATGTATGTGACACACTGAGTCAGGTATTTGACGCACTGAGGCAGGTATTTGACACACTGAGGCAGGTATGTATTTGACGCACTGAGTCAGGCAGGACTGTGACACTCTCAGTCCAGTAGCAAAGCATGTGATGCCCTCATTTGACACGCCTGTCGTAAGAACACATTTACTCTCACACCATGTCCTCTGTTCCCCTCACAGGGGCTAAACACACCACAAACAGATAAAGAGAGAACAAGAGAGAGGCTTATAAATGTAAAAATGGAGTAATTGATTCTTTTCGGCAGCGTGAAAGCTAAGGTTTGCTTGAAACGCACTCAAAGAGCACTCAGCACTAATACCTGCACTCAAGCGCATGCAAGGCATTTCAATCTCAGTCTTCCGTGCCAGCAGCTAGCCTCTGCTCCTCTAAACTCCCTTTCTTGCATTAGCCCCATCACATCTTCCTCTTTTCTGCTGAGTCATCCATCTTTGAGCACCTTTCATTTCCTCGCCACCTGTTAGCAGTTAATTTTCTGGGTTTGTACCATACTCACAAACGGGGGTGGCCGTAGTCTATATCACAACACATAAACACTGTTGCTCCACTAAAATCCTAATTTGGTATCGTCTGTCTAACTCTCATGTGTATCTGTGAAAGGCCATTTGAGGTGATAATATCAAAGCTCTTCCACTTTTATATTTCAATGGAATGCAGGCCTCTTTTCAGCTGGAGAATACTGTGAAACAGTGATAAATGTTCTCTCTATATACAATTTGAAACTTATTTTAGTCTTTCTCAAACTGCCGCCTTCACTAGAAGGTCTGAGTCCGTTCTCTACAAAGGGGGAAACAGGAGGCGTTCAGGCTGAGTGATCTCATTTTTTTGGGTGGGGCTCTGTATATCATTTTTGTTGGCTGACCTCCAAGCTTTTTGTCTGACACAATCCAGGGGACCAGGGATTGACATGCACTTTAGAGGGAATTACACTTTCTTTATCAGCAATTTCCCAATAAAAAACGTATGTTCTGTTTGTATTATAATTATCATATGTGAATTGATAGGATCCACAGTCCACACTTTGAATACAATTAATGCAGTTATTTCATAATTAAGATGTCTTGATAATGATTATATCACTTCATGAAAGAAATTGCTACATAAAATGGAAGTACTCACATTTTAAACTTCTGCAGCAAAGGCTATTTGGTAACATATTAAAAGCGCAGTGTTTCTCATATTACTGTATGGAATAATGTAGGCTACTTTATTTACTGCCATTGTCATATTTTTTCCAGTTCACATATCTAGAGGTATGTAATAGGCCTACCATATCGTGCGAAATCCTTATAGAGAATAGATCATCAAATGACAACGATGACAAGGACAAATATGCATAACAGAAACCTAGCGAAGAAATGAAATGTTGAGTGAAATAAATCTGAGTTAGTGTTTTAAAATCCTAATTAGATCGGTGTGCCTTTATAATAATAAACCCCTCTCCTGATTTAGAAAATTAATGATATAGATATAGAAACCAAGCGCTAATACAACAATATGACGAAAATAGAGAGCTTCAATGTACCCTCCTTCCGTATGGACACTCCAAAAATCCAAGCCTTCTGATTGGTCAGAAAGTGAGCGACAGAAACTCCACCCACGCAAAGTCTCCGGTCTGCAGATTTACATACTTGCCTCTCGCGCTAAGAAACAAATGTCCCCATTGAAGTAGGCTACATTCCAAACTGATTTAACCATGCCAAAACTATTTTGGACAACACTACTCAATTCTACATTTTCATCGCACTGAATTAATTGCCAGTTTTTTCCCCACAGAAGAAGATTTTTTTCTTTCATTCTATTCATCCCTGCATGTTTAGGTACCCAGTGTGAATGCTCTGGTGCCACAGAAACGCCATTATCAAAACCTCGCATTAGGCCGCATGTAGGGTCTTCATGCACCCATAGGAATCCAAGAAACCAGTAAGTGGAAGCTGAATCCAGTACTTATACATGCGCTGAGCAATTTATTAGGAACACATCCTTATTGATGTGATTATTTAAATGGCCAATCATGTGGTAGCAGTGCAATGCATAAGGTCATGTTGATATGGGTCAGGAGCTTCAGTTAATGTTCACATCAACCATCAGAATGGGGGAAAAAGGTGATCTTAGTGACTTTGATCGTGAAATGATTGTCGGTGCCAGACAGGGTGGTTTCAATATCTCAGAAACGGCTGAGCTCCTGGGATTTTCACGCACAACAGACTCTCCAGTGAATGGTGTGAAAGACAAAAAAACATTCAGTGAGCAGCAGTTCTGCACGTCTTTTTCATGAGAGGTCAATGGAAAAGGGGCAGACTGGTCAAAACTGACACGAAGGTGACAGTAACGCAAATAACCACTCATTACAACAGTGGTATGCAGAAGAGCATCTCTGAACACACAACGCATCAAACCTCTAAGTGGATAGGCCACAGCAGCAGAAGATCAATTAGTCTAAAAAATAAATATCTAATAAAGTGCTCATTGAGTGTATATGTCAATGACAGATTTAGTATGTGAGGTGCCCCCACTTGGTGACAAGTGGTATTGCAGACAAAGAAGAACTGATCCTGGAACATTTGCCCTGGATAAGGATGGGAAAGCATGCCATTCACTTGCCTACTGTACCAAAACTAGAGAAAATAATTAGATGACCAGAGAAAAGTACATTTCCCCCTCATTATTCAAAATGGAACAGTCAAAAACTAATTGAGTCTGAGTTTCAATTTCAGGCCTTATGGGAATTAGTGTCCCATTTCCAATGTCCATTTGTGTGTGTGTGTGTTGTGTGTATGTGCATGTGTATGTGAGTGTATTACATTATATTACAGACATTTAGCAGATGCTCTTATCCAGAGCGACTTACAAGGAAGTGCAAAATGAACACAAGGACAAGTGCGATGAGGACCCTAGAGGAAAGTACAGTTCCGAGTCCTAGCATGATCATATGGATACAATTTGAACCCTTGATGCATTTGCATGGGCATATGTGTGTGTATGTGCATGTGTCTGAAAGAAAGAGTATGAAAATGTCTAAGTTTTGCATTTGCATGCGAGTAATCAATTTGTGTGTCAACTTAAAATGTGAGGGAATCCATGTGTATATTTGAAGAAAACATATTTACACTCCTTTTGGCAGCAGGCTTGGTTTTATCCTTATACAAACTTCAGGCTGTCAACTCAGGCCATCATCAGTATGGTATGTGACCAATCAACCAATCAGTATGCTCCTTTAAGCAATTGCAAGCATAAATGTAACACAAGTTAGTTGTCAGTTATACCTTGTAATTAACAGGGGGAGTAGATCGGATTCAGTGACACAGCCAGATAGTATCCTGTTTCTAGAGTCCTGGTTCCATGACCCACTGTGTGTGCTGTGTTCTGGATTCAGTTCTAATTAGTCTGGATTCTGGGTACAGTATCTCTGAGTCATCTATTCTTCCTTAAGAAGGTTATATTTTGCATGACCGTCCCTCTGTTTAAGCTACACCCAGTCAAATAAAGCTTTATTGTTGTTGGATCTGAGCCTTGCTGTTCGATGACCACGTTCCAGTGATTTTTGGTTAACTTCATGCAGGTATGTTTGTGATTTGATGGAAGTTTAGGCTTTGTCCTGACAAGCCATCCAAATACTTCTGCAATCCTTAAACTTTTATGTTGTGATTTTTTGGGCTCCTCAATTGTACATGAGGGCAACATACACTTACAGGCAGGTTCATCACAGCTCCAGTTGTTTTTATACTTCTTCATTTTTGCTCTAATAGTGGAGATATATATTTTTATAGCCATTTATGTTGGTCAAAACCCTTTAGACTCATTTCATTAGTGTGTTCTTTAAGTCATCAATCAATGCGTGTCACCTCGTATTTATACCCCAGTGAAACAGGAAGTAATGAACAACTATGTAATGGCTACGTGAGTTCCTAACATCTTGATTTAACTTGTGAAAACTATAAATGGCAAAATACTTATATTAAATTGGTACAAGAGAAGAATGTTGAGTGGTACAGCAGCTATTCTTCATTGGAACAACAGCAGTGGTCCTGCCTTTTTTCACTTTCGAAGATAATATGCGGACAAAACAGGTGTGTGTGACAGGTCAAAGGATTTCAACCCTTCCCTTAAAAGTCCCTGTTCTTAAAAGACACTAATCTCCCCTCCATGGAAAATTGAGGGGAGGGGGATTTTCGAACCTTGCTGAATTGCAGTTTTCTTGTCTCTTTTTTCTTTATAATCTCACAGGCTTAAGGGATAAGCACCATAGCGTGACCTATGTGATTGCCTGTGGCTGTAACGCATAGTAATGAACATTATTCCATATGACTATGCCAGTCTCCGCCCACTAAAAAACAGGAAGCTGATTGTGCACTTCCTGAGAAATGAAATACCGGCATTCTCTTGTCAGTCAGTCGACAGAGTGTGCAGACTGTATTTCGTCTGGCTTGCTGATCCACTCCAAGAAAGAGATGGGAGAGCTCTACAGGGGCTTCCCTGCAGGATAATGCGAGTGTATGACACACACCAGTTTTTTATTTTAATTTGAATTATTTTCTCTAGATTTACGTTTCGACAGTTGGAAACAAGCACATATTTCCTTCGATCCTGATGATAACTATGAGCCATATAAATGCAACCCAGTCTCAATAGGCTTCTTTCTGAATGGGGAGTAAATTCACCTCAACGACCACTGAAAAGGGGTAGCAACCTCCTGGGTGATGTGAGGCAGCCATTTTGGTTCTGAAGGCTCACATTAGCGTAGATTCCCGGTGAATGTCAGAACGGCAGAGTCTCTGATCTCCTTCAAGCGCAGACTGAAGACCCATCTCTTCAGGCTACACCTTTCCCTCCCCAACTCACAATCACTGTGATTAGCCTTAGACCGTAATGGCACTTATGTATAGATATCGTTACTTGTATAGGTATTGTTGTTTTTATTGACTGTTGTTGTATTCTAGCTGCCAACAGTGGTATGCTAGTTTGAAAGCTGATTGTACTCTTCAAGGGTTCTGAATTTCTGTATGTTTACACTAGGACTCGGAACTGTACTGTCCTCTCAGGTCTACTTTTGCACTTGTTCTTGTGATTGATTTGCACTTTGTTGTACGTCGCTCTGGATAAGAGCGTCTGCTAAATGCCACGTAATGTAATGTAAAAGATGGAAAGACAGGGGAAATTATTGGGTAACACTTTACAGTAAGGTTCCATGAATTGGCATGAACTAATGTAGTTGTTAATTAACTACAACTAAGGAGTTAATATGTAGAGTCTCTGTTAATGTACATCATTCATTCATGTTAATAACAATTAGTTATTGACAATTGATATTGGATATTGAAATGAAAAAGTCAGTTAATGTATTTGTTAGTGTCATCCTATGGTTTGCTAATGCACAAATATTCATATAACAAATTAGTTAGTTGGTCGTCAACAAATGCATTAACTAATGCAAAGTTACGGATGGTGCAGTGGGTAGCACTGCCGCCTCACAGCAAGGAGGTCCTGGGTTTGAATCCCTGTGACCCCTGTCAACCTGTCCAGGGTGTATTTCCTGCCTTTCGCCCAATGTATGCTGGGTTAGGCTCCAGCCCCCCTGCGACCCTGTTCAGGATAAGCGGGTTAAGATAATGGATGGATGGATGGATGGATGTATTTGGATCCATCTTTAATTCATGTTAACAACTACATTAGTTAATGCCAATTCAAGAACCAGTGTGACCAATTATTCTTCTAATTAAACAGCCAGTTCACCACACTCCTAAATCAACCTAGTGGAGCCTCAGTGCTGCCTCTTGTGGGCCTCACTCACATTACACAGCACAATACATCCATCCATTATCTTAACCCGCTTATCCTGAACAGGGTCGCAGGGGGGGCTGGAGCCTAACCCAGCATACATTGGGCGAAAGGCAGGAATACACCCTGGACAGGTCGCCAGTCCATCACAGGGCACACACACCATTCACTCACACACTCATACCTATGGGCAATTTAGACTCTCCAATCAACCTAACCTGCATGTCTTTGGACTGTGGGAGGAAACCAGAGTACCCGGAGGAAACCCACACGAACACAAGGAGAACATGCAAACTCCACACAGAGAGGCCCTGGCCAACGGGGATTCGAACCCAGGACCTCCTTGCTGTGAGGCGGCAGTGCTACCCACTGCACCATCCATGCCACCAGCACAATACACAGCCACTGAAATCACTGTGAGACACCCAAAGTAACAATCCCATACAATAAATACTGCTGTCCACTCATATGTAAAAGGGAAATTGGCTAGTTAGATGACCGTGACTGCAGAAAAATCTGCATTCTTTCCCTCAGGAATGAGCTTCCTTTCTTTATATTTAAAGACCTTGGTGGATAGACTTCTAAATCAGGTCAGGTATGCACAGACCTAGATTCTACAGAAAACATCCAAAGTTTTCCCCAAAGGTCCCATGACTGGAACGTCATCGACACAATTTGAAATAGCTGTGTTTGGACAGATTTCCGGGTTAGGCCCTTTCCAGAGGAAATGAGGATATAGCAGACAGGGGAAAGGCCAGCAGAAACACACCCATGAATGGCTCTTGGGTAATATGAATCACCTGCCATTTATAATTCAGACAGCTGAAGAACACTGTTCAAGCTAGGACCAGATAAATCAGCTCCATACTCAACATGGTTTGACCAGCTCAAGCTATATTTTGAAACAGCTGGTAGCAGGTATTTCAAGCTGGTCATAGCTGCATTTTAGACCAGGAGACCCACCTCTTTAGACTGCAACCAGGCTCCACTTCCATCCCACCCTGTTGCCAGTGGTTGTTATCATATAGGTAGGATTGCTCACGTGTTTGCCCTGCCATGCTTGCATACTACTATTGTAAATCCACATTTGTAGTTTTGAAATGACGCACTTAGTGTTGTTATAGTCAGGTCTATGTAACAGTTGCTTATTGATGCCCTTATATCACATGAAAAAGAGTATATGCTAAAGGAATGTAATGTATGTGAGAGAAAGAGAAAGAGGTTATAGGTCACATAGCCCCGTGACATAACCTCATAGCCAATGACGATAGAGATGGAAGGTCAGGTGGAGGAGCCCGGACAGACAGAAAAGGAAAAATAATTGTAGAATAAAGAGAAGAATAACTCGAGTTCGAGGACGACAGAAGCCAGGCGGCTGGAAGGCGAGAGGGGGAAGAAGGGGTTAAAGAAGAATCTGCAGTTGAAAGAAAGAAAGAGGGGGGAGAGAGAGAGTTCAATATTTCTGGGACTCTTTCTTATCGCACAGCATCAGACAGCGGGTCAGAAATGCAAATAAGCCGCCTGCCTGTCACAGCCACGCTGTGAGAGACGGGGAAAGGAATTAGAGGCGCGCAGGGACGTTTCTCCGAAAATAAAAGCCGAGTCGCTGTGCCGTGTCAGCGGGGGCTTCTTGAGTGACAGGACCCGGGATGCTTATCACGTTGTTCCGTGACCAAAAAATGACCCCTTCCGCCCACAGCGAGGGCAGGGCAGTGATATGACAGTAGCCCTGTTCAGACTAGATGGACAAAAATGTACAAACACAATTAGCAATTATGCAATTATGCGCACCCCTAATAATTATTTTAAATGAAATGTAACAAATTGTAATCATCTCCTTTCGGAACTGTATTGTTATCTCCCGTTGCTTCCTGTTTCATCCCCAAAAATTGTGCTTCATCCTGCACTGTGGGGAAGGAAAAAAAAAACATTAGAGACTTTAAAAGATGTTTATGTTTATCCTCCATCTATACTGATTGAGGATAGCTAAAAGGACAGATAAAAAGGAGATGGATTATTTTTGGCCTTCACAAGTCTGGAAAGAAATGAATAAATAAAGATATAACTTTCCACTAATAATCAATAATTAAGATCAAAACTCACTGATCTTGCGCTAATCCATGTGCTTGCCAGATTTGCCCTTGAGTTTAAGTAAAAGTGCTAAACTAGCCTGGAAGAGGACTCAAGGACAAACCTTGCGCGCACACAGTGAGGCAGATGGTTCGAGAGCCAAAGAGAAATTGAAGTGCCACCGTTGGAGGTCTACGTAACTTGGATGCATCTTGGGAAAGCAAAGTCAAAGTATCAGACTCCACCTCCGTGGCAATAGGCTTTTGTGACGGGATGCCAGACAAAAAGCTTCTATTGAGGACAATAAACAAAATGTCAGTGTCTGGAGTGCTCAGCGGTATTGGACTGGAGCCAGATGTTACGGTGAGACAGGATAGAAATAAGTTTGTTTTAGTCTGTGGCTGCGCACCAGCAGTGGGTTTGGTGAATTAATTTGTTGAAAATGACATATATATGGCTAAATTGGCGCTGGTTGTTTTGCATTTAATAGCCCCGGCGGCTCTTTTTGAGGTCAACGAAAGTCATGAATTCCGGTGAGAACAGGGCAGTCCACAAGCTGACATATGGATCTGAAGAATCTGTATGGAGAGACGGTCAAAGACCCACGTTTTTCATCTTCATAATGGGTATGAAAATTGTAGAGGTCACTGTGTCTGAAATGTATGAAGAGCTGTAATCATATGAGGTCCAGAGAAACTGAGAAACTCAGACTGTGGGGGCCAACTGCGTAATCCCTTTCTTGCAAAATAAGGTCACGTGAAGCTGTGATGCTGACTCAGCCATTCCTCCTAGGAGGAAAACCATATCTGGTTCCCTTATGTGTACTTTGATCATAACATAAAGTACTGTGCAAAGGTTTTAGGCAGGTGTGAAAAAATGGTGTAAAATAAGAATGCTTTGAAAAATAGAAATGTCAGTTTATTTTGATCATTTAACAAAATGCATGAACAAAACAAGTGAATGGCAAATGGTGGTCACACCAAATATTGATTTGATTTAGATTTTTCTTCTGTTCACTCACTTTGCATTTTGTTAACTGATAAAAATAAACTATGAACATTTCTATTTTTGAAAGCATTCTTACTTTACAGCATTTTTTCACACCTGCCTAAAACTTGTGCACAGTACTGTAGATCCGTAAAATAAATATAGTACATACAGAGAAGTCCATTCTAACGGCAGGCTGGTTGGCCTAGTTTGGCGGGTTTGGAAATCGCTAAAACTAGTATGCTTACATTTACTTGGAAGTCAAAGTTAAGGAGGAATGTTGACTAAATGAAGGCTGATATCGGATTTGTAACGGTGACATCAAAGTGTGTTTGTGTTCCTCAGTGTATCACTTTAAGTGTCAGCTGGGCATGGATGCAGGTTGCCTTGCTGACGGTCGCATATGAACTGTAAGCAGCTGGTTGCTGACACCTAGTGGCACATGAAGAGTGGAGAAATCTTTAGCGTACTGGTGATGGAGGGTGAGGTTTCATGAAGCAAACATAAAGAGCATCTATAATTGTCATCTGCATAATCACAACTATTATTTGCATAATTGATTATTTGTATTAATTATATGAATTCATATCTTACATACTACTGTTTAATACTACTGTTGTTTGCCCAGTGCCGGCCAGAAGCAAATGGGCTCCCCCTCTGAGGCCGGTTCTGCTCAAGGTTTCTTCCTGTTAGTCAGGGAGTTGTTCCTTGCCCTAGGCTTGCTCTGAGGGGGTCTCAGGCCTGGGTTCTTTGTAAAGCTGCTTTGTGACAATCTTGCATTGTAAAAAGCGCTATACAATAAAATGTAATCGAATTGAGAATTGAGTGGAGCAACAGTGAGATGCCAATCATTGACTTTTTGAAGAAGATTCTGCCGTCCACAAACAAACAACCATTGGGACACTGACAGATGATATGGTAGCCCTAACCAAAAATAGTCCAATGAAGCTTACTTCTCCTATCACAACTTTTCTTGTAACTGAACACCAGAAAATATATTTTATTGCCATCTACTATTGATATCTGCTGTGCAACTCTGCTGTCGTGAGTGGCAGCCTCCTCGCTACGTGTCTACGTAACTGTACATGGCAGCCTGATTGTTGACATTTTCAGCCCTGCTTAACACGGGCCAATCACTGCTTATTTAAATGAGTCTCAGATTCTGTCTCACAGACTCCCAGATGAGTGAGAATTGCTGCCATCACCCTTCATAGCACACTGAAGGCCTCTTACTGCCTGTAGTAGTCGTCCTCACTCCTGGTCCTGGAGAGCCACAGGGTCTGCTGGTGCATTTCTATTTTTGAAAGCATTCTTCCTTTACAGCATTTTTTCACACCTGCCTAAAACTTGTGCACAGTACTGTATCCGTAAAATAAATACGGTACATACAGAGAAGTCCATTCTAACGGCAGGCTGGTTGGCCTAGTTTGGCGGGTTTGGAAATCGCTAAAACTAGTATGCTAACATTTACTTGGAAGTCAAAGTTAAGGAGGAATGTTGACTAAATTAAGGCTTATATCGGATTTGTAACGGCGACATCAAAGTGTGTTTGTGTTCCTCAGTGTATCACTTTAAGTGCCAACTGGGCACACTCCCTGTGGCTCTCCAGGACCAGAAGTTCACTGGTCAATTAGACAGGGGTAAAAAAACTAATGAAAGGATCATATCAATGATCGAAAAATCTTGGGAGGAAACCAGATCCATGCACATTGAAACAAGATCTGCATGCACAGAAATCTAAAACTTCATGCATGCAAATTGTCGGCGTATGCCTTTACAGCACAGACAAAGCTTGTCTTTAAGTACAATGTTGTCCCCTCTGAGGCGATATCCAAACTTTGAGCATTTAGAACAACAACACACTTTTCCCTATGGGGTGGGGATTAAGCGGAAACTGAGGAAATTAAAGAAATTTCAGTCTCCATGAAGTGTCAATGCCTAAACTGGGGTGAGGAAAATTAAGCTATTATACTGTATCACAACTGAGAGGGGCTGGGCTTTCTTACTGGTACAGAGAAGTTCATCTCAATCTAGTTACATATTTATCTTTAAGTACATATTTGTATCAGTTAATTAAAAGAGCCTTTTATGATCAGGAAAGAGGTTCGGTTCAGGTGGGTGGAGACGGTGTGGCAAACAGACATCAGTGGAGGAAAAAAAAAAATGAAGATGGTCGGTGGTCATGTGATCTAACTGACAACTGTAATAATTTCAACCATGGTAACAGATGCGATAGGAACAAATGAAGTTTGTGGCACAGTGCAGATGCAATCACACAGACTTAATTACGAGTTCATCTGTTCTTGAAGCAGTCGGTGGGAGCAGCAGGTGTAATACTGTTTGTTAGCTGAAGAGTGGCGGTGAAGGTTAAAAATTATTTTCTAAGTAATAAGTCTCTATCACGTCAAGGGAAATCAGCAGCTGAAGAACCAAAGCAGTTTTCACAGAGTACATTTCATATCGTCTGGAACATTTCTTTGTTTTGTGCATAATATAGTGCTGATGCAGTGCCCGTATCAAACCATATTTGGTTAGATTTAAGACCTGTTCTTCCTGGCTACAGGGGTGTGAACCTCAAAATGTCAATGTGTGATTAGAAGGATCCCGGAGAGGACTGCGTGTGTGTGCATATTATAGTAATTCAGTGAAAGGGTGTGTATCCACTGGTGAGTTCTGTGGGGTATTGTGGTTGCCATGGTACATATGACTGAACGAGAGCAGACAGTGCTCTATTGTGCCCCCGTCACATGAATTAATGCTCAACAATATGACCATTAAATATTAACAATATCACCGGCACCTCATGGGCTTTCAAAGCAACCTGCCAGCTCACAGACGAGCTCTAAGGGACGCCTTAGACCAGGGATCTCGAACTCAAAGCCAGGAGGGCCGCTGTGTCTGCTGCTTTTTGAAGCCTGCTAAGACCCTGGTATCGTCATTATGCTCCAAGGCGAGCCTGCTTAAACCCAGGTACACTCGGTTTCTCTGAGCCACCCTTGGGCCTGGATCAATGGCTCCCCAGCCCTGGTCTGGCTTTCTGTTACACAGAACCCAATGAAAGCAGCCCATACCTGGTTAACTTATTGCACCTTCTTTCATGGGCCTGAGCTGGTGGCCGATGTGTGGGAAAAAAAAAGACATTTCCCTACTATGTCAGGGATTAAAGCAAGAAAAGATTAGCGAGCCTGAAAAGTTGTCCAGGTGGAAATGTGTACAATGTATTGAATTAAGTATTATATGAATTTAAAACTGCTCTATATGCCTGAAATCAGGCATGGCGCCTGAGAACTTTAAACCCTGCTATGTGGAATATAAAGTTATTAAAAAGTGTTCTAAAAGTGTTTGATACTTTCTCAGTGTTTGATACTGCAAAGGCATCAAAATGCACAGTCCCTAAATAAATACACACAATCCGTATGAAGAAAGTGTGCATTTAAACTTGCAGTTTGGACTTTTGTGAAGTTATGACATAATAAAGATAGGCCCATTTGCTTCAGTACCTCAAGTAGCCGAAACAAATCCAAGCACTCGGCAGACGCTGTTCAGTTTGCTGGAGCTACAATCAGAACAGAGGCTCTTTGATATCAATGAGCCTTAAAGGCACAGGCACTAAAACAGCCTGTTCTCAATAAAGCTCATGAGAGGCACTGGAGAAAGGACATGTAAAACTGGATAGAGATTGTTTTTGGTACTTAAAACCACACAAACATCTTTTGGATATGAGGACCTAAAATTAAAATTAAACACTGGAAAGGTATACAATATGGGATCTTTAAGACTGAAACAAGTCACCCTGCAGCTCTCCAGGACCGGGGCTATAGACCCCTGAACCGAGACTGAAAACAGACAAAGAGCAATGATTCCATGTGCATGAGCAGGGAAACCAAGGCCAAAGACTGTCATTTATTCACCCGGCGAGAACACGGTCATCCATCCAAACCAGAGAATAGGATGATGGGAACTGGCAGGAAGTAATACCAAAGAAGAAGAACTGAGTTGTACAGGCAAATTCAGACAGTGTGCCAGTCAAGTCTGTAGACCGTTGTAAAAGTCCTTCTCAATCAGACCGCGTTCACTAACCGTGTACAGATATGCAAACCAGAGATATTCCGACTGCATCATTCATACACTGGCTGACATTCGACAAACAACCATGTTAATATAGCACAGAATCTGCATCCTGACTAAAGCCAGTGTTCTGTTTTTCAAACCTGTGCATCTTCCCTCACTGTACTCATATATGCCCCTAATTCTCTCTTTATGTATTTTTCTCATCTCCAGAGCTCGTTGGATGGTCCGGTTGGTGGGTGTGACAGTTTGCAGGGATGGATTGTAGGCTCCCTCTCTTTAGGTTTGGGAAGTCCGTGGACATGTCGCCACCCGGCTTCAGTTCCTGGGGTCACAGGTCGCCCCGCTGTCCGTCCTCCGTGGAGCTCAAGTCCACCTCCATCCCTCCTTCCTTCCCTCCTTCTCTCTCTCCCTCCCTCCTTTGTCAGGGAAATTGACAGGATCCCTTAGCAGCATCTCAGGCCCAGCTGGGTTTTTAAATAAGGCCATTTGTCACTTGAGTTCCCCCGCCCTCTGCCCCCCCCAGCCGTGGTCGCGGGCAGCGCAGGAGAGCGTCGAGGCCCCGCCCTGCCCTCACACAGCTAGCTCGTGAAACGGGACAGGTCCTTGCTTTGCGATTCACACCACGGGCGTAGACGTCGCCCGCACACCCGCACAGTGAAACCGGGGGAAGCCTGGAATGTTGCTCCGTGAGAGCAGCCTCCTTTACACGCTTATATTACAAAAAAATAGAATTCTAACATGCAGCTTTTGGCATTTTCTCAGGTCCCCGTTTCTCGTAAATCTCTTTTTGTCCTTTAGAAAAAATATATGGTTTTCTTTTGAGTACAGTGGAGTTTCAAAATGTGAGAGGGAAGAGTGTCGAAGCGTGACGCGCGCGCGTGTGTGTGTGTGTGTGTGTGTGTGTGTGAGTGTGTGAATACATGTACAGTATATCCGTGTACAAGCATATGCCTGCGTGTGTGCATGTGCATTCGTGTACGAGCCATATGCTTGTGTGTACGTGTGTGTGTGTGTGTGTATGCATGTACAGTACACCCGTGTACAAACATATGCATACATGCGTGCATGTGTATTTGTGTACAGGCCATGGGTGTGTGTGTGTGTGTGTACGTACCTATGTGTGTTTGTACATGTGTGTTTGCTTTGCAGCATAAATAGGCAGTGTGTCATAGGAATGTGGAGATGTGCGTGGCGGGGGGCGGGGTCAGGAGTGTGGCAGGGGCGTGTCTTCAGTCCAGGTGAGGATGTCTCAGTCCCTCAGGTGACCACGTCCCACACTGAGGTGTGGAGTAGGAGGGGCCATGCAGATGTGGACTCTCACACAGGAAGTGGGCGAAGGGAGGGGGAGGGTCGCTGACATCATAGCAGGATGCAGCAGCGGCAGAACCTCTGCCTGCTTCCCCCGACGGAGGGGGGCGGAGTCACCGGGGCGAAGTAGGCGTGTACTTTGATGTTGGGCAGGTGAGTCTATGGGCAGAAACGGACAGCAAAGAAAGAGAGGGAGTTAGTGAATTCACAGAGAGAGGACAGTGTGTGAATGTGCTTTGGAGAGCGGTCTGTACTTAACATGCCTGTAGGACTGTGAGTGCAAACATGTGTAAACTGTGTGTAGCAGTAGCAGTGTGTAAAACGTGTGTAACAGTATCAGTGTGTAAAACATGTGTAACAGCATCAGTGTGTAAATGTTGTGTAACAGTATCAGCGTGTAAACAGCGTGTAACAGTATCGGTGTGTAAAACGTGTGTAACAGTGAACAGTAAGCGACGTGTAACAGTATCAGTGTGTAAACGGTGTGTAACAGCATCAGCGTGTAAACGGTGTGTAACAGTATCAGCGTGTAAACGGCGTGTAACAGTATCAGCGTGTAAACGGCGTGTAACAGTATCAGCGTGTAAACGGCGTGTAACAGTATCAGTGTGTAAACGGCGTAACAGTATCAGCATGTAAACGGCGTGTAACAGTATCAGCGTGTAAACGGCATGTAACAGTATCAGCGTGTAAATGTCGTGTAACAGTATCAGCGTGTAAACGGCATGCAACAGTATCAGCGTGTAAATGTCGTGTAACAGTATCAGCGTGTAAACGGCATGCAACAGTATCAGCGTGTAAACGGCGTGTAACAGTATCAGCGTGTAAACGGCGTGTAACAGTATCAGCGTGTAAACGGCATGTAACAGTATCAGCGTGTAAACACCGTGTAACAGTATCAGCGTGTAAACGGCATGTAACAGTATCAGCGTGTAAACACCGTGTAACAGTATCAGCGTGTAAACACCGTGTAACAGTATCAGCGTGTAAACACCGTGTAACAGTATCAGCGTGTAAACACCGTGTAACAGTATCAGTGTGTAAACGGCGTGTAACAGTATCAGTGTGTAAACGACGTGTAAACGGCGTGTAACAGTATCAGCGTGTAAACGACGTGTAAACGGCGTGTAACAGTATCAGCGTGTAAACGACGTGTAAACGGCGTGTAACAGTATCAGTGTGTAAACGGCGTGTAACAGTATCAGTGTGTAAACGGCGTGTAACAGTATCAGTGTGTAAACGACGTGTAAACGGCGTGTAACAGTATCAGCGTGTAAACGACGTGTAAACGGCGTGTAACAGTATCAGCGTGTAAACGACGTGTAAACGGCGTGTAACAGTATCAGTGTGTAAACGGCGTGTAACAGTATCAGCGTGTAAACGGCGTGTAAACGGCGCGCACCCTCAGCCTCTTGATGCCGGCGCGGGTGATCTGCTGGCAGTCGTAGAGCTCGATGCGGTCCAGGCTGTGGCAGTTCTTCAGGTGCTCCAGCGAGGCGTCGGTGATCAGCGGGCAGTTGTCCAGCTCGATGACCTCCAGACGGTCGTGGGCGCAGGGGCCGCCCCCCAGGTGCCTGATCCCATCGTCCGTGATCAGCTCGCAGTGCGACAGGCTCTGAGACACGCCAACCCAGGGAAAGTGTCTGGTTGGACGTCAAACTTTTTAACCGGAGACATGTTCAATATCATTTCAAACACATGCCCCCTACAAAAGATTTTCATTTCAGATGTTTGGCTCTGTATTCATGATGTTATTTGCGCCAGTAATCGCCAAGAGAACAAATCATTTTTAAAAGCAAAATGTGATTAATAAACCCGAACTGATCTTTTAAGGTTGATTAATTTCGCCTTTAGTTAATGCTTCCAAAAACACATTTCTTGATGGGCACTTTCTCTGATGATGTTTTTTTGGTTTTTTTTGGAAAACAACAAAAATGTGTTCTGTTCAAACGGAGCCAAGTTGTTCAAACGGTGCCAAGTGTTGTTAATTGTATACTCTTAAGCATAGTATACCTGGGGCTAACTATGGTAGGCTATGCTGCTGGTGGAATTAAATTAAATGGAAGAACTTATAAAAGGGCCTTTATAAAAGGGTAACAGGAATACAATAGTACTGATTCTTTTGCGCTATATTTCTCCAGGCAAGCCACGTGTGCTCCACAATGCAAACTTCTCCAGAAGATGGCGCTGTTTACCCAAACTGTGAAACAATGTTTAGTCTATCCCCTTCCATCACAGGAAGTGAGGTAAGGTACAATTCCTCTGCTGGCAACATCTGATTTTTGATTAGCTTAGCTTAGCTTAGCCTAGCCTAGCCTAGCCTAGCCTAGCCTTATCTAGCCTCCCTTAACCCTGCTCCAGAGAAAAGGTGAAGAACTGCCACGTCAACTGTGTGGGAGTAGCTTTGCAGTCATCGCTCATGCAAGCAGTTGAGGCACAGCTCGTCCGTGCCGTGTGTCACGCTAAGCGTGGGGGCTTGTGATGGGGTGTGTGGGCTGGAACGTGCTGAACTCACCAGGACCTGCAGCCGAGGGCAGTGAACGGAAAGCTGGATGAGAGTGCCGTCTGTGATCTGGAGAAGAGAGAGAGAGAGAGAGAGAGAGAGAGAGAGAGAGAGAGAGAGAGAGAGAGAGAGAGAGAGAGAGAGAGAGAAGAGTGAAGGAGAGACGGACAGGAAAAGGGGGGTCACATCACGCCCACCCTTCTTGTGAGTGGATTTGGTTCCAGCCATTCCCAGGTCGTGCGTCTCACCTGCACACACTCCTCCAGATCCATCTTCTCCAGCTCATGACAGTTCTGTGCAGGGAAAGCGCAGGGTTAACACACTGCTAGCACAAAGCTACGCCTGTCATAGATTACTGCACTACTGAAGGCTAGAACAGACCTTATAGTAGTGCTCTGGCTGTGCATGTGTGTGTGTGTGTGTGTGTATACAAATAAGTGCTTGTGCTTGTGTGTGAGTGTGCGCATGTCTGTACAAGTGAGTGTGTACAGATTGTGGGTGTGTGTGTGTGTGTGTGTGTGTGTGTGTGTGTGTGTGTGTGTGTGGAGACTCACCCGTGCTAGAGTAGTGAATCCCACATCAGTGAGCTGGGAGCAGCGAGCCACCTCCAGTATTCTGTAAAAATGCAAATGTAAAAAAAAAAAAAAAAAAGAAGATGATTGACAGGTGCTCTTCACCTGGTCACCTGTCCTACACCAGAGTCCGGGACCCTCCAAACACCAGCTCAGCTCAGGACAGATACGCAGTGCACCCCAGTGGCGGTGTTTATACCAGTGACAGTGCCCTGGCTCTGCCCGACTGAGTGCGTGTGCGTGTGCGCGTGCGTGCGTGCGTCTGTGTGTGTGAGAGGCAGGCGCGTGCGGTACCTGAGACGCGGGCAGTTCTGTCCCAGCGCGTTGAGCGAGGCGTCCGTGATGTTGGCGCAGCCGGACACGCAGAGGGACTGCAGCTGGTGGCAGCCCCGGCAGATACAGATGAGGCCCTCGTCCGTGATCTGCTGCTCGGGGGGCACGCGGGGCCAAGCGGGGACGTTGAGCCGAGCGGGGACACGGTGGCAAACGGGGACAGAGCAGAAACCAGCAGCACAGAGCCAATCAGAGCGAGTGTAAAACTGCACTTTCAGCAGCGCCTGGTGCGATGTACGGCACATTTAATTGCAGGCTATAAAACAACAGAGCACTAAAAACATATACAAACATAGAACACAAACAAGAGTGCAAACTACAATATCATTAGATAGCATTTCTCTCTCTCTCTCTCTCACACACACACGAATGCGCGCAAACACTGCTGTGAGTCATTTACTTTCTAAACAATGGCAGAAAGTACTCTTCCTGACAGTAGGGACACTCAGAACACCCTAAACACCCGATTTCATTACTAGAATGGTTCGCTGCTGGCTTTCAGTTTTCCTGACAGGCGTGAATACTGGGTTCGCACCGCTGAGGTTCGACTGTACAAGGAAGTGTCGGCTAGACCGCAAATAACCGCTAGGCGTTTCCACCCGGAGTGAACTGCAGCAAAAGCACAACTGCTATTTTCAGAGGGAAAGTCAAGTGGTGGTGAGGTAATGTACACATAAACAATTGTGGCTATACATCTCTCTCTCACACACACACACACGCACGCACGCACACACACACACACACACAGTTCTGAGTATTACTCCAGTTCATTGCATTGTGAAGTGCCCAGTTCTCAGGACCTTCTTTCAGTTAGTTGGAACAGGAATGTCACACTGAATCAAACACTGTTTATAAAATATTTCATACTTTTCAGACTGTCGCCAACTTACGCCTTAACACACTAATGCGCACTGAATATTCAAATTTGCAGACAGGAAATGTATTGGCCCAGGAGCCAACCTGTATCCTTTAAAGTGTAAGATCACAAAATGTAATTTTAATGTTCTTAACTGTACATTCTAATGCTGACGATCACTACTGGTAATTGAAAGCTATAGACTTCTAGAACACGGACTTAGGATAATTTTGAAAAGAATTATAATAATAAACATTTTAAAAATTAAAGAAAAACCCTCCACTCCAAAGGGTTAAAGTCCCTGTTAGCCATTGGTGAAGACCCTTTAAACAGGGAGCCTTTTTAAGGGTTAAAGGAGGAACATGGTGCTGGTCACACTTTCTAGGTTTTTATATGCAATTTGCACAAGAGAGCATTGAAGAAACACAATGCAAGTGTTAAATTTGTCCGTTCTTTAGTTTTGGAGAAGTTGAGAATGTTCTCCTTGTAGTGCGTCACACAAGGACAACTACTCCCCTTAACCCTATAACTCATGACCCATAATTAGACTATTTCTGGTTATATTCATTAGTTTGCTTTCATAAAGTGATATTATTGATGACATTAGCTGGCTAGTTTGCTTTCAAAGACTTTTACTTTAACTTGGCTAGCTAGCAAGCAAAAATTATCATCGGATAAGTCAGCGTCCTTACCTTAGCTATCGATAGTTGATATACTGTGTTAGCTAGCTTGTGAAAATGGGAGAGTTTCCCAAGATGGGCGAGTATCATGGAGGAAGCTATGGTAACAAACAACAATGTGTGGAAAGTGAGAGCATGGTCTGTCATTCATAGCTAATTGAATTGTTCTCATTTCCATGCCAAGACAGTTTGGGAGAACTTTTGTCGTGGGAAATTTAGCCTTACAATAAATAGCAAATTTTAGGATCCTTGAGTTTCTGTTGGTTAGCTACAGCGCTAAGAGTGACCACATCCCTAAACCGAATGAGTGGTAGCTCTCCGCACACGTTCCCTGTCAGGCAAACTGTCAGTTCCCTCATGTATTTTCTATTCTTTCACTCCCCAAACCAGTCCTTCCCTCCCTCCCTCTCGACACTTTCTCCTCTTCTTTTTTCCTCCTCTCAAATTCTGATTTCACCTGTTTTCCTTGCCGAAAGGACCGTTAAGCTATGTTGAATTAGCCTATTTTTACGAAAACAATACTCCATCGCCTTTAGTTTTCTACAGGTCCATGCAATATCCTGGCTTTGCGTTTCAGAGAATGAAAAGGTGAGGTGAAGAGGGGCGGGGGGTGTTGCCAGTGATAAATGGATCTGGAGAAAAGTGATGACGGAGGAAAACAAACAAAGACAGGAAAAAGAATGAATCGCCCGGGCTTGTTTCACACACTATTAGCCATGTGGGTTCCAGGGAAAAGGATGAATCATGGCCATTTCTCTACATTTGTCGAGGAGCACGAGAAACACAACGGGCCAACCCACAAACAAATACAGTGAAAATATGGGGAGGAGGACGAGGAAGATAGCATGGTTCACACCCAGGGAGGTCACTCAGACAGGCCACCCACTCATGACCCATTTCCCTATACAAACAGATGAGGTCAGTTGGTTTGCTCAACAATGGCTCCAGAGAAATAAGGACAGAGTTGAAAGGCTCTCCGACACTATGTCTCTCTTAGTGTGCTAAGCTGTAGAGAGGAAAATACCCAACCTAAAAAAGGAGAATCCAATATGTGCTCTACAGCCAGGACTTGGACAATTTCACAGGGACGAGCCCCAAATGAGACGGTGTAGGACTATGTTCGTGTGTGAGCTATTTCACAGAGCAGGTCTACAGTGGTCTATGTTAGTGTGTGAGCTATTTCACAGAGCAGGTCTACAGTGGTCTATGTTAGTGTGTGAGCTGTGTCACAAAGCAGGTCTGCAGTGGTCTATGTTAATGTGTGAGCTGTTTCACACAGCAAGTCTACAGTGGTCTATGTTAGCGTGTGAGCTGTTTCACAGAGCAGATCTATAGTGGTCTATGTTACAGTGTGAGCTGTTTCACAGAGCAGGTCTACAGTGGTCTATGTTGGCTTGTGAGATGTTTCACACAGCAGGTCTACAGTAGTCTATGTTACAGTGTGAGCTGTTTCACAGAGCAGGTCTACAGTGGTCTATGTTACAGTGTGCGCTGTTTCACAGAGCAGGTCTACAGTGGTCTATGTTGGCTTGTGAGCTGTTTCACAGAGCAGGTCTACAGTGGTCTATGTTGGCATGTGAGCTGTTTCACAGAGCAGGTCTGCAGTGGTCTATGTTACAGTGTGAGCCGTATTAAAAGACAGAGCCCTCTGAGGATTTCTTACCGAGCATGTCTGTAGATTGAGGGTGATCAGCTCAGGACAATGGCCACCAATGTACTTCAGTGCATCATCCTCCAACTGGAAAAAAACAATACGGGCAGAGAGACAGAGAGACAGAGAGAGAAAGAAAATAAATAAATAAAGACTTTGGCTTTAAGTTAGTTTTTCCACAAGTGCTGCTTAACTCAGTGTCGCTAACCTTAGCGTTGCTAACTCCAGCTCCTATATATAACTTCTATGTCTCATTACATTAGTTATTTAGGTGACTTGCGGTTGATTAGATTAAGAAGGGGGCAACCCCCCTGGAGCAATGAGGGGTTAACGGCCTTGCTCAAGGGCCCAACATGTAATTGTGACTACACTGGGGTTTGAACCACCAACCTTCCAGGTCCCAGGAAAGCACCTTAGCCACGAGGCTATAGGCTAACCTATGACGAACCCCAGCACTGCTAAACTGGAAGTAGCAGCCCAAGCCCCACCGTACCTGTGTGCAGCCCTTGAGAAACAGGCCCTTCAGGCTCGGACAGCAGCGCACCAGCGCCTGGATCCCGTCCTTGGTCACCTGGTCACACCAGGAGATGTTCAGCTGCTCCAGCAGGGGGCAGCCTTCACTGCACAGAGAGGGGCGGGGGAGACAGATGGAAATCTGTCAGCTTAGATTGTGACGATGTATTGCTGCTGTATTGTCATAATAACACAATAACTTAAAAGAAAATCGGCACACGGTGAGGCATTATATGAAGAAAAACACAGTGAGCGACGACATTTTCTTTTGGGGGGGAAAAAAATTATTGTACCAATTGAACCACTGACTTGAAACACTGAAAACAGGTCTGAATGACCTATACTGGAGCCAACCACAGTGGCACTAGTGAGCACCGTCTCTCAGCATGACCAGAAGTGAGCTTCAGAAAAGAAGTCTGACAAATACAGGCATGCTCACTGGGTTTGTCTGTTCTGAGCATGCTCACTGTGTGCCAGTGCTCATCTGGTCTGAGCATGCTCACTGTGTGCCTGTGCTCGTCTGGTCTGAGCATGCTCAATGTGTGCCTGTGCTCGTCTGGTCTGAGCATGCTCACTGTGTGCCTGTGCTCGTCTGGTCTGAGCATGCTCAATGTGTGCCTGTGCTCGTCTGGTCTGAGCATGCTCACTGTGTGCCTGTGCTCATCTGGTCTGAGCATGCTCACTGTGTGCCTGTGCTCGTCTGGTCTGAGCATGCTCACTGTGTGCCTGTGCTCATCTGGTCTGAGCATGCTCAATGTGTGCCTGTGCTCATCTGGTCTGAGCATGCTCACTGTGTGCCTGTGCTCATCTGGTCTGGTCTGAGCATGCTCACTGTGTGCCTGTGCTCGTCTGGTCTGAGCATGCTCAATGTGTGCCTGTGCTCATCTGGTCTGGTCTGAGCATGCTCACTGTGTGCCTGTGCTCATCTGGTCTGAGCATGCTCAATGTGTGCCTGTGCTCATCTGGTCTGAGCATGCTCACTGTGTGCCAGTGCTCATCTGGTCTGAGCATGCTCACTGTGTGCCTGTGCTCGTCTGGTCTGAGCATGCTCACTGTGTGCCTGTGCTCGTCTGGTCTGAGCATGCTCAATGTGTGCCTGTGCTCGTCTGGTCTGAGCATGCTCAATGTGTGCCTGTGCTCATCTGGTCTGAGCATGCTCAATGTGTGCCTGTGCTCATCTGGTCTGAGCATGCTCACTGTGTGCCTGTGCTCGTCTGGTCTGAGCATGCTCACTGTGTGCCTGTGCTCATCTGGTCTGGTCTGAGCATGCTCACTGTGTGCCTGTGCTCGTCTGGTCTGAGCATGCTCACTGTGTGCCTGTGCTCGTCTGGTCTGAGCATGCTCACTGTGCGCTGTTTGGTCTCACCTGAGCGCTTTCAGGGACAGGTTAGTGACGGAGGTGCAGGAGGCCAAGTCCAAGTGTTTCAGTTTCGGACAGAACTTACTGAGACTGTTACACGTGCTGCAGGGAGTGAGAGACGGTGAGAGAGAGAGAGAGAGAGAGAGAGAGAGAGAGAGAGAGGGAAGGAGGAAAAGGAAGAGGAAGAGAGGGAAAGGGAGAGAGAAAAAGAGATGGTGAGAGAGAGAGCGAGAGAGAGAGAGAGAGAGAGAGAGAGAGAGAGAAATTCGCCTTTTACGTCTCTTCCCTTGGCGCAGACTGAAAAAATAGATTTTCGTATTTACACACTACCATGCGATCATGCACAGGGCCGAGACAGTGGGAGTAGTGGGTTGCTGGCCAGACTCCAGTGTATTTTGTAACCGCTGTTTGTCAGTCCAGTAGCCCACACCCTGGCCCTCCTGTCACTCTCACACACACACACACACACACACACTCACTCACGTGTCTGTGATCTTGGTGCAGCCGTTCAGGCTGAGTAACTCGATGTTCCTGCAGTTCTGGGCGAAGGTCCTAGAATGAACCACAAAGCCACTGCAGCTGCTGTTTGTAAGCCGAGGTTTCCCCTCACAGAACACTCCCATTACTGCTCACAACCCCACTCTCCCACAGTCATGTTCTGCCCCTACATACTCTGAATGAGCTGTCGCTTACACCCTCTCAATGAGCCCTACATTAGGGCATTGTTCCCTTCGCCCTATCTTAATGCATTGTCCCCTATATCATAAATTAGTGCACTGCCCCCTATGCCCTACCTTAGTGCACTGCCCCCTATGCCCTACCTTAGTGCACTCTCCCCTATGTCTCCTAAGTGCACTATCTGTCATCCATGCCCTACTTTAGTGCACTGTCTCCTATGCCCTACCTTAGTGCACTGCCCCCTATGCCCTACCTTAGTGCACTGTCTCCTATGCCCTACCTTAGTGCACTGCCCCCTATGCCCTACCTTAGTGCACTGCCCCCTATGCCCTACCTTAGTGCACTGCCCCCTATGCCCTACCTTAGTGCACTGCCCCCTATGCCCTACCTTAGTGCACTGCCCCCTATGCCCTACCTTAGTGCACTGCCCCCTATGCCCTACCTTAGTGCACTGTCTCCGACGCCAAGGCATCCCCTTAGGCTCAGCTTCCTCAGGAAGCCTCCACATCGCTTGGAGATGTTCTCCACAACACGGCCCTGTAAACACACAGCAGTGTCAGCACACAGTGAACGCACACCCACACACATACACCGCAGACACACATACACACACACCCGCCCCCACACAAATAATAGACCAAATACACTCTGAAACACGCTTGTACCCAACAACCTGTTTCATGCTAATGCCTGAACTTCACAGATAGACACTTTTTGTCCTTTTTAAGAGAGGAGCAGACAGAAGGAGCTCCAGGGGAGAAGAGGAGAGGAGAGGGGAAGGGAGAGGAGAAGAGGAGGGGGGAGGGATTGTCCACAGGTCTCACCTCAATGTCTCTCTGGAAGTCAAACAGGTCTATCCTCTGCCAGTTACTGCCGTCCAAAGCCAGCACATTCCAAGCCTAGAGTGGGGATGACCAGTTCCAGACACGGTTTTCCACACACACCCAGTGATGGGCAGCATTTCAAACACATGTAGATGGAAAATGTATTTAAATGCTATGCATATTTTGCATATATGCATATACCTTTTGTGTGATTTATATCTCTTGGTGCCACTTGCAAAGCAACCTTTTGATTGGAGTTTAAAGATACATTTTTAGGAGGCATTATGTAGCACGATACATTGTTAACACTGTTTTTGTTCATTCCTAGTGCTCACAAACCCAAACATAACCATGCATACACACACACACACACACACACACACACACACACGCACGCAAGCAGCTGCTTCCGAAACACAAATTGACTCACCCGTGAGACCTGGGCACAGCGGCAGAGAGTCACCACATCCAAGAAGGAGAAGATCCTAAAAGCGGAGAGAGAGGGAAAGAGGAGACCGTGGAGCAGGGATACCCAGGACACATCTGAACCATCAGCACTGCAGGCAGCACTGGGTCTGTGGGCCTGCCGGCCATGAATGCAATTCCTAATAGAGTTGGGATAGCAAACAGCAGCAACCCTGCCTGAATGCATACCGAATGTGTGAAGAGGTAAGCACACAAATTGCACATGCTAGACAAGACAAGCGGTAAAGACCACCACAAAAGTGCAGACCAGAGGCCTGTTTCACAATGCAGGATTATTGAGTTAGCTGGATAACTGCACTTCAGTCCATGTTCCAGATGGATTTTTCCAGATTGAGTTCCGGGTTTTACTCAGTGCAGTTATCCAGTTAACTCAGTAACCCTGCTTTGTGATACAGGCCCCTGTATCAGAAAATGTCCTAATCCAGGATCAGCTTCCCTTGTCCGTGTACAAACCATATCCATTATGAGACAGAGGCTAAACAGATCAACACTACTACTACAAAACACTTTGTGAATAATGATTTCATTTTTTTTTTTTTTCATTTTGAATTCGGACGGAGCTTTTGGTTCATGAGGTGGAATGTTTCATAGTGTTTCACTTAGTCTGGTGCTGGGTGTAAGGCAGCCATTTCAGCAATCTAACATTAGATAGTTAGATGTTAAACCTGCTTGACCAAAACACCCTGATCAGCACAGAAGCCTGACCTGACCTAGATCACCTGACTCTGGTGACATCATCACAAGCGTCTTGCTGTAAGAGAATTGTTTTGTCCCCCCTGTTCAGCTGGTGACATCATCACAGTGCGCCCTGGAGGAAGCTGGGGTGCCACCTACCGAAGCAGCAGCTCCTTCGGCAGCTTCCTGTTGATGACAGCTTCATCGCTGTTTGAGAACATCTGGATTTCAGACAAAACGCACCCATTAGCCCAAAATGTCTGTGTCCGAAACAGCTTACTTACTTACCATTCCATAAGTATATCAAGTACACTGGATGAGAAAGTCGTTGGGAATAAAATATATATTGGGCGTGCCCAAACAGACCGTGTCCTCAAAATATGTAGTGTCCCCTGCGAGGCATGGCCCCATGCTATTTTACGACAGTACGGCAGATGTGTTGTAAGATTCCCCACCTCTTCCTCTATGACCTCTGTGACTGGACCCAAAACTGGCTTCACCTCTTCCTCTCTGTGGGACCTCTTAAAAGTATGGTTTACTTCCTGAAAAGGTCTACTCACAAATACACTCAGCGAAACCCTGGGAATATGTACATTGAAGTACACTACATTGAAAGACATTTTGGCCTACTTAACGACATCCACTCACAGGCTGCTCTGTACATGGCCTGAGTAATTTACCATAGAGGTCTACTAGAATATAGATTACATTACAGGCATTTGGCAGATGCTCTCATCCAGAGCGACGTACAGTTGATTAGACTAAGCAGGAGACATGCAGGGTTAAAGGCCTTGCTCAAGGGCCCAACGGCTGTGCGGATCTTATTATGGCAACACCGGGGATCGAACCACCAACCTTGCTGGTCCCAGTCCTGTACCTTAACCACTACGCTACAGGTTGGCCAGGGTTCCGTAGATAGGATGCAACATTTCTACATTCAGGGAGTTGGCCTACAATCGCATTAACCAGCAGTTATTTCCAGACTGATGTGCATGTTCTTGGGCAAGTGTATGATGCTCACCCTTAATTATTGAGAAATAGAAAAACCAGGGTTGGTTCTCCCGTATGGATATGGAACATACTGCAACAGAAATGCTGAGGTTCTGCATTATCATGAAAAAATATTTTGTTTAAATATATTTTCAGTATCTTGATTTTATAATAAGGCCAATTTGCTGCTGTGAATGCAGACCACAAACTAAACAAGAATGTATAACACTGAACAGCAACCTTGTACAGAAGGCTGGAGAATTAGCATACAGACAGATCAAGGTTTTCCATTGTTTCATCTGCTCTAGATTATAATGGAACGTGAAGGAGACTTAACAGAATAAGTATACTTTAGGCACGCATTAGAAACATTCACATTTTTCTTTGGACATGTCATTAGTAGGCTACATAGTAAAATGTGGGTGTTTTTTTTTTTTAAGTGTTAAATCAACTCTCACCAGGTTTATACGAGTCCACTATGGCCAAGTTGAATTGACACTAGATATTTTACTGTGCACTGGTGTGTGAGGTACTGATTCAGAACAAGTTCTTCTTCTTCTTCTTATTATTATTATTATTATTATTATTAATTATATAAATATAATGTTCTAGTAGAATAGACCTATTTACATAAGACATATAGGGTCAACTGCAGTGTGTTTAGTTGGAGTTTAAAGCTAATGTTTAAACCCCAAGGCAACAGAACTGCATTACATCTGGAACAGCTACCCAAATATCTGAACTATAGATTAGCTGTTCCAGTTGTAATGCAGTTCTGTGGTCTTAAATCAAAGAGTTTAAACACCAGCTAAGCACGCTGCAAGTGACCCATGAACCCGGTTCGCTGACTAACAAAAACAATACCCCTCAAGCACTACACGGAATGCCAATTTGTGGAAATCTATGTCATTGTTACTAGCTTACTAATAAGCTACTGGTCACGTATCTGCCGCAGCTGTCGGAGCAGAAGGTACGGCCTGAATCGTTTCGAGTAGTCAGCTGTTGCGCTGCTAAATAATAAAACCATAGATGTCCTACACTGCCAGGCTACGGATTAAAAACTATGGGAAATCGGGATAGAGGGTCACTGAAACCAAGAGAACACATATACACATTATTTATGAACGGGATGAGGGTATAAATTGCCATAGGTCTAAATATTTTATTGTATTTTGTGTCGTGGCTGCTGATGGGTAGGCTAGAAAACAAATAAATAAAAATAATGATTTTTGGAAACAGCCTACACCGTAGCCTATCAGATGCTAAATAGGCAGCAACACATTGGTTGGGCTATGTGTAAGATCGCAGCATGCACGGACGACAAGAGTAATTTTCGCAAGTTCACATAGCCAGTTGGAAATTTAGTTTTTTCGATTAACAATCTCATACGGGTAGATTTGTTGCAGTAGCCCATACTGTTCGGGCCCCAGCATCCGCACTAGACAAGAGCACGCAACGAGCCCGTGAGGACAAACTACAGCCCAATAACCCCAAGTGAAACATGACAAGAGACACTGGCATGGCATTGCATCTTGTTATAACCTACGACAGGCCTACATAATGCCGTGCATTTTAGTTGAGGAATAAGGTTAACATTGCATTTCCCGTGTAACCTGTGTGTTGACATCACGGATTAACCAAAGCTTATGGGTGCCGACCTATTCAATGTATCGAGTAAAAGGAGAGAAATATCCCCTGCCACGACGCATGGATCCGAATAAAAACATTCTACAGAAACAGACCGTGAGTAGGCTACCTACGTTACATTGAGCATAGAAGCGAGCAGAAACGTGGGAAAACAACGATGGGTACAATGAAAAACAAAAGGTCAGCTGTGTGTTTTACAGCAGCTCTGTTCTACCATCACACGCTAATCTTTATTTACGTCCGTAGTCCCTTCAATATATCAATTGTCAACACTTTTAATTCTCATAGAAACTCACCTCAAACCGGCTCCGAGACACACCGTTGATTTCCTTCCCCATCTCGGACAGTGAATTACCCGACTGGACCCGAGGAAAACAAATACTAGCCTACATTAAAAACGCTGCAGTGCACAAATACTGATGATCGTTTGGTGGATCCCCTCAAAGCTCATCATGCTAGCCACTGATGTCTGTGCAGCCGCTGCGGCGGACCTGCTTGTATAGCCTACGTTATCTAGCTAGCTAGCGAAACAGGGCAATATTTCCTTAACCCAGCCAAAAGGAAAAAAGGACCTCGTATGTCATGCGCTGCTTTATTTTCACGTCATGCTCCACAACAGTCTTGACAAGGATGGTGTTGTAATTTAATCGTCAGTTGTCGTTGTGCATCCTTATTTATACGTAGCTTTAATTTTGTAAGGTACGGGGAGACTGCTTTATTGTCGCGTTGAACTAACTAGCAACTATTCGTGTGCTTTACGTCACGTAGAACCGATGTTTTTGTCCTTGCTCCCTCCCATCTATTCAGACATTTCTGTCGTTCTGATGTAATTTCACCTCAAAACTGTCTACATAAATGCTTCAAAGGTTCGTTTTTTTCTGTTATGTGACATTCATATCAGGCTACACGAATTCTAATGCATGAGGCATAAAAAATATTGGATTGAAACAGGGGTTAAACATAGTATTGTGGTATACGTCACTGCCATCGTGTAGGCTATATTAAATTATTTAAACTATTTAAACCATTCTTATTAGCCTACACCTGACACGTATAATTAAGTTACCCCTCCGTCATTTGAAGAAAGGGTTGGTGTTGGGAATAAAACCTACAACTATTCACCAAAAGACTGATTACTGACTAACCAACCTCGGGATGTAGCCTAGTTAGGCTACATGAATTACTAAAATCTGCGATTTCTCAATAAACCGCAGAATTGATACAAACTAACAACTTTTTATGCTCTCACAAAACAACAGAACTTCCGCCTTGGGTGAACGCCACCCCCAAAGCAGCTAAAACCAATAAAAATACAGTCCATTTATAATTTTGTGACGTCATTGCAATGGGTAAAACAAGCGTGAGATTGTTAGAGCCTCTGGAACTGCAGTGAAATACCTGCCAACATGTAGGCTACTGCATGCAGTCATAGAACACAAGTACATGCAGCCTAACATCCACATTGTGATGCATCATATTTGTTTGAAAATATTTGTTGTAGCCTACTGTTTATCAGACCTGTGCAAGTGGACCCATTGTAGCCTATTGCTGTCTTGACCTGCAGTGCTAAATCATGGAGAGCGCGACGTTCAGTAGCATCCACGTAATAATTTACCATTTGCATTAATGATGATAGACCTGTTACCTGGTACAAAACCACGTGCAATTATGTAAACGCATGCAAACACATTTGTGCAATTAGACTATGTAAATGCACGTCAGCATAAAGAATACGGGAACATTATTAGGAAAGTTTTTTTTTTTTTTGTAAACTTTTCAGGTTGATGAATGGCACTGACAGTCAATTTTACAAGTCCTCGATAAACATTTAAAAAACTGAAGAAAACGGCCATATTTTCCATAAGGTTAGAAAAAAGACTAGTTATAATGTAAGTTGAATATATTGCCCTCTCTTGATGGTTTGGACATTTTTTTCATTTTTACTAAATTGACTGGCGAGCGTGTCTAAGGTGTGATATCGTCTAAAATAAAAAGAAAATGTATGAAGAGAACGAGAGAGAACTCATGACAAATATGGTTTTGACTGTCCATTATTAGGCTGTTTGCGTATGCCCTGTTGAACGGACGTTTTCCGACTTCATCGACTATTGGCGTCATTTAAAAAATAATACTCTTTCACTCTTTGTATAGCTACTGAACTGAATATCCTACATGGTTCTTTGCTCAGAAACCACGCATTAAATCCACTTTTACATTAGCACCAGCTCTGCCGCATGCTGCTTTCGCGGCGATTGTGTTGCCAAGCGAGGAACATTAACGTTACAGCATTTCCGTCGCTTTGATGAAAGCTTCCTTTACGACATAACGTTGCGACGTACCAGATTTGCTGAAGAACGGATACATTTAGCAAGCTAACGATTCTGATTATCATGTGATTTTGTGCTAGTTTTAACAGATTTTGGAAGACTCTGCGCCAGATCTTGCCACTGATGAAGACCGAAGGTGAAACGTTTGATTGTGATAGACAGTATCGAAATATATTGCCTATTCTAGTTTGATACTTTTGTTACAGGCGTGTGGTCATCGACAACCATGGGTAGCTTGGTATAGGCTAGCTAGCTAACTCGTCAGTGTTTTAGGTCATTGATAGGTTGACTTAACTAGATCGATTTCTTCCCGTTGAACACGATGGGTTTATTTTCGTGCAAACAACGCTAACTGACTATGTTTTTATCTCGTAGTCTAGGTATTTATTTCTGGGCTCGCTTACTCAATTTTAGCTGCTATGTGATATTACTTAGCCAGATAACGTAACAATAAAGACGTCGGCAAACTTCTTAGCTATGTTGTGATTCATAACTTTAGTTAGGAGTATCTTGTCCATCATCTATTAGTTGGATGCAGTGATGCATCCACAAGCTAACCGGTAGGCCTTATTAAAATTTGGCTTTCACTTGATTTTTGTTTGAAATACCTTGGTTGCAACATGACATTTCCCACAATAAAATCAAAGAAAATAACCTATTACCAGCCTTTTCTTTTGTTGTTTTTTTATATATAAATAATAATCATGCGGAAAAGAAACTGGTTTTCTTGAAACCACCACTTTTCACGATTATGAAACTTTCACTTCAAATGGAGTTACATTCCGGAGCCCCTGCAGGTTTCGGATTGGTATTGCAGCGCGCCAAGAACAGAGGGCGGGGCGTCACACTGGAAAGGCTGTTGCTGAGTTACCGTGAAGACTGACAGCGACCGAGACTTCCGGCATGGGCTTTGGAGAGAGCGAGAAGGGAACAGAAGCTGAAGCTCATAGCAGGAGCCACAATGGCGACTGTCCTCTCCTAACAACAGGGGCAGTGGGTGTTCTTATATCCGCAAACATCGCCCTAAATACAGGCCTGGTTGATATCCAGGGCCACTAAAAATAAACTGGATCATCTTTTGCACATGAATATAGTATAATTTCTGACCAATACAAAATATAAAGAGATAAAATTGTATATTAAACGAACATGTAAACAGAACCAACCGGGTCAAGTTTTCATTTTCAGTTCTGCGAAACAATATTGCCCATTCATCATGGACTATACTTGTTTCCGAACTCAGATCGTAAACTGAAGGAATTAAAACACCTTCCCTTAAGCCTGGCACCGGGCTAAAGGTAGCTAAAAGAAAAAAAGTATTTTTTCCTCTTCGTTTTTACGAAAGAGTCTGCTAGCTACACAGCACGAACAGGCTAACCAAACAAACGGGAAAACCGAGCACAATGCTCCGACTTATTGTTTGAGCTTTTGTAGTCGTCTGTAAGAACTAGTTTTATGTTCGACCGCTCATCAGAAATTATCGTATTTTTGTTTCTATCTTAATATTTTTTTCCTTTGAAAAGCAAAGGCTTGCAGCTGACCTGACTGGAATTAACTCGGATGAAGCATAAGGACAGATAACGTGGGGAGATTCGTTTTGTTTGCTTTAGCTAGCTAGCTAACGCTACTAATGTGAACATTTTCATGTTGCTTTAGCCGGATTTTGGAGTACTATTCTTCCGTTAATGTATTGTCTCGGCTACAGAGGCCCGCGTTTGGGAGAAGGACCGCTGCTGACGTGAGGAATGCCTGGGTCAGACCGACACCATGGGACCAAGAGAAAGCCGGATCCCAGCGCCAGCGTTTCATTATTGCCGCAGACGGCAAGCGGTAACAGCGGGGCGTACCCCCCCTTGCTGCCGCCGCACTCATCTGCGGGTAACATGAACAGCAAGGACGGAAAGCTCCAGTCGAAGCTCTCCTCGTCTTCCTCGTCGAAGCGCAAAAGGCACAAATCATCCAAGCACGGACGGGAAGGCTCTTCGCTGGGCCAGGCCTCTGACTTTGCTACCCAGGACTCCGCGGCGCCTCCTGCCGTCAGCGCCATCAAGCCGCTGGTCGAGTATGACGACATCAGCTCTGACTCTGACACTTTCTCGGATCCGCCAGCTGCTAGGCCCTCTGCAGATCGGAGAGGAGGGGGGCTGGACAGATTAAATTCTGCCGGGGATTACGGTAGGGACGACGGGGGCGGGGCCGGTGAAAGCAGGGAGAGTCGGGGGCACAAGCACCGGCATCCTCGCAAGAAGTCCAAGGACCTGCACAGGGCAAAGGACGCGGGCGAGGGAGGGGGTGACGGCGGAGATGGGACTTCAAAGAAAAAGAGCAACAGGGACAGAGAGAAGGGGAGTTCAGGAAAGAGCAAGGAGAAGGGGACCCCTGCTCCCGGCTTCTCCTCGGGCCCCAGGCGGCAGGGGCCGCAGGAGGGGGATTTGGGGCCTAAGAGGGGAGAGCTGCCGGGTGGCCTGCAGGTGCAGCCGGAGGCCTCCGTCAGCAGCACGGCCTCCTCCTCCTCCTCCTCCCGCAGCAAGGAAGGGAGCAGCCGCTCGGGGAAGGCCCGCAAAGACAAGCAGCAGCGCCGGGAGGGCAGGAGCTCCTCCCAGCGGGACCGGGGGGAGAAGAGCCACCGCAAGGCCTCCAAAAGCTACAAGGCCAGCCCGAAGGGGAAGGCCTCGTCGTCGTCGCGGGCGAGCCCGTCCCGGGGCGGCAACGACAGCCCCGCCGGGGGCGGCGGCTACGCCCAGGAGGCTCAGGAGGCCGAGGACAGCTACCACCGGCGGAGACGGCCGGCCCAGCACAGCCCCAGCCCCTACCGGGAGGCCTCGAGGCGCAGCCGCCAGCGGTCCGACAGCCCCTACGCCGGCCGCCAGCGCTCGTCCAGCTACGAGCACGACAGCAGCCCGTACTCGTCCTCCAGGAAGCGCTCATCCATCAGTCCCTACGGCAACCGCCGCTCCTCCAGCGCCAGCCCTGTGTCCAGGTGAGTGTCCCAGCTGTGCGCCTACCCCCCTCTTTCCCCCCCCCTTGCCCCACCTCCCTGCCCCCCCTTGCCCCACCTCCCTGCCCCCCCCTTGCCCCACCGCCCTGCCCCCCCCTTGCCCCACCGCCCTGCCCCCCCTTGCCCCACCGCCCTTTCTCCCCCTTGCCCCACCGCCCTTTCTCCCCCTTGCCCCACCTCCCTTTCTCCCCCTTGCCCCACCGCCCTTTCTCCCCCTTGCCCCACCGCCCTTTCTCCCCCTTGCCCCACCGCCCTTTCTCCCCCTTGCCCCACCTCCCTGCCCCCCCCCTTGCCCCCCCCCCTTGCCCCCCCCTTGCCCCACCTCCCTGCCCCCCCCTTGCCCCACCTCCCTGCCCCCCCCTTGCCCCACCGCCCTTTCTCCCCCTTGCCCCACCGCCCTTTCTCCCCCTTGCCCCACCTCCCTTTCTCCCCCTTGCCCCACCGCCCTTTCTCCCCCTTGCCCCACCTCCCTTTCTCCCCCTTGCCCCACCTCCCTTTCTCCCCCTTGCCCCCCCTCCCTGCCCCCCCCACCCACCCCCTCCCTTCCCTTCCGTACCCTCTTCCCTACCCTCTTCCCTTCTAAGGGGAGCGAGCGATTTCCTTAAATCCTCATTGGGTGATGCTACAATGCCAATTGCTCGCTTTTTAAAATCAGCCATAAGGTTGTGCTCTCCACAGCAAAGTACAATGATTGGCTGAAATTGGTGAGCGATGTAGCTCCGCCTGCTTTTGGTTTCATGTGTCCTCACTCCCCTTTCATACTCCTTTGCTTCCTCTCTGACTTTTGTGCTCGGATGTTATTGCATTAAAGACTGAGGCCAGGGATGCGTTTTCCCTGATTAGTCAAGAAATCTGTGTGTTCAGACTCTCCGTTTCTCTGGGGTCCACCTCGGGCGGAGACATTTTGGCCCTGAAAATCTATCTAATCTATTTCCTCATTAGTAGAAATGGTCTGCATTGCAATATATAATGTGTTGTTCTGTAGTACCATAACTTCCCTTTTAAGTTCAGGTGCCTCAGTTTAGGGATCTGAGATTTCGGGCCTTGACAGCTTCCGTGTTGTTTTTAGTGTAACTCAGCACTTCAAGGCTTAATTCAGCTCTCTGAATTGCTAAGACGCTACGCAAGACATACCTTGTTTCCAAAGCCTGAACGGCTGCAAGGAAACCACAAAAAGTGCTGACACTGCGGCCTTCCAGGACTGTAGTTTGACACCCCCGTAATAGCTGACGACACCTAATACTTTCACAACACAACTGCAGTAGCACCTGGCTGTTGATCCAAACAATATCCTGACATACATACTTCTAAAGAAAGGCCTTCAACACTTGTCCTGGCGCTCTCCCAAAATGCAAAAATACTTTAATAAAAGACATGGACAGCTATAGAGAGGAGCTTGGAAAACGTTAAAGGTCCACACGCATATCTTTAATGTTTTTGAGCTTTTCATGTCATCCCCAAGCTTTCGGTTTGTGTTCCATGCTGATTCAAGTAAACAAATTGCAGTTTTGTTCGAAGTGTGCATATTTTAGGATGAAACTGCTGTTTTTCTGAAACTGTCTGGAAAACGATTTCCTACGTGACATGTTTTTGCATAATTACTGGGTGACGTTGGTAAACAAACTTCTGAGCCCACGTAGTCTACCTCTTTGAGACCGAGCCAAAAGCCTTTAGATACTTTTTGAGAACCTTGTAGATCTTCTAAATTAGTTAGTTGGTTGTTTAGTAAGTTATTTACCGGTTATTTTGCTCCTCGATCCCTCTTTTTCACTATTGTATTCTCTCCACTTAAGCTACACTTTCGTCACTGTCCATGTTAACACAGAGTTAATAGCATTGCCACCAGGATGGGGAGGTGTGATGGACCTACATCACTGCTCTTTGCAAACATTTTGTGGCCATTTTGGATACTAAAACCGGGATTATGCGGATGTGTGTGGGCTTTTTGACTTTAGATGGATGAAGAGACTGGGCCAAGTTAACGGGCATCTCTGAAAAGCTGCCAAAATTCAAGTAAACGACATGATTGCATGTTACTGTGGCCAGTGTTTGTCCTAATGAGCAACCTACAGTATTACTGTTTACATATCGTCTTATATTGTTCAAGTGGTGAAATACAGTCGATGATGCAAATGTTAACTTGCGTTACATAGTAGGGTATGATCTGGCTGGAAAAGCAGCACTGTATTAAATTCCTCCGGCAGTTAACTCTTGTTTACCGAAACTTTGTAATATATTGGCATGTATGTTTGAACAAGATGTAAGGTATTCTCCATGTAAGATGTGTGCAAGTCCCTGAGGAAAACTGTCCATTCAGTTTGTGGTGGTTTAGTGTTCGGATTAGCGATTAGGCTGGGCTTTATTTGCCGGAGTATTTCACAAAGCAGGATTACTGAGGTAGCTGGATAACTGCGCTGAGTAAAACCTGGAACAGCTCTCTTTACTTCAGTGCATGCTCCAGATTTGGGTAGAGGGGGGTATTCCACAAAGCTGGTTCACTGAGTAAAACCCACAACAGCTGTTTTTACTTTGGTCCGTGTTCCATATTTGAAGGGGTTCCAGTTTTTACTCGATGCAAATGTCAAGCTTAGTGAGTTCGCCATCTTGTGAAATGCCCCCTTGGTTTTATTGTGTGCAGTTGTCTAGCATAACCCTGCTTTGTGAAACAGGGCCCCACTCATCCCACTGTCTGATTCTGGTTCTTACTTCACTCACATGTAGCCTTGGGGCCAAGTCAAGGCCAAGTGTCTTCAGCCATGTTCACACATGACACTGTGGCTCTGCAGGCCAATAGCCGAGTTTAAATCTGTAATGGCTGACATTAGCGCTGTGAAAATGCATCAGTTCATCATGACGCATCGATCTTAAGGTGGAGATTCAATTACATCGATTTGGACCGTTAGAGTCGATTATAATTGATTAAAATAACAATTTCCGTTCTTGAAAATAAATATGTTCAGAATGTTTACGTTTAGCCTAATGTATTGTTTTAACTCAATATTCCTCTAATGCTGAGTACATCAATATCTGCAGTCACATGTCTGTATTCGGTGTGTTTTTATAATGAATTCTGTAATGAAATGGATTGAATCATATAACAATAATTGAATCATTTTGCGGTGAGAGATTTCATGATTCATTGACTCGTTTCCTACGCAGTTGAATTGAATCGTCGTGAGGTCAGGGTTTTGCACCCCAAGCTGACATTAATTGGGTTTTCTCAGAGACACACAGGGGGCATTCTCTCGGAAAGCAACAGCTTTCAACAACAGCTCGCGCAGAACAGGACACTCGACGGGAGGTCCTGTCGCGTATAAGTGAGGCCAGACGAGTTGGTGCCAGAGACACGGATCGGTACCGGCCTCCGCCATTTTGATTGCGCTTTGCATCGGACTGGACCTCTGTGGCCTTGGGGAGGGGGGTGGGTGGATTGGAGGGGCTGTCAGACTGTCAGAGAGCGCAGATAGCTTTCAGTGCGCAGTGAACTCCAGGCTGACGAAACGAGACGGATTCACATGGTGAGTAGTTACTCATTAATCGCGCCCTCAAACCCCCTCGTGGTCACACCTTTCACGGGCTGCAATGTTATGACTCATGCGGTCATGTTTGTATGACGCTTTATGTGCTTAAAGGAGCATTCTGGGTTTTTTCAAACTGGGTTTCTCAAGCTTAAAGGATCATTCTGTTTTTTGTTTTTTTGTTTGTTTTTTTTGTTTTTTTTCAACCTGGGTTTTTCAACCTTATTTTCGTAGTATTCTTCCTTCCTTTCTTCGTTCTAATAAGATTTTCTGCCTCTGCTTCGTTGTCAAGGTTTTTGGTTGTTGAGGTTTTTTCTTGGTCAGTAGCCTCACAATGGTGCCTCTGGGGCATATCGAAATACAGGTTCAATTTACCCCAAACAAGTCCAGTTTACCTAAACTTCTTATTTGAAAGTTAGGATGAATGTGAAAGTTGTGATTTATTCACCAAAATTTCAAATAAAAATATTAAGTTTAAAATGACAGAATTGACCTACCATACTCTTATCTGTGCACAGATATTTTTTGCTTAGTGCTGTCTGTGGCTAACCTTTACAAGGTAAAATCAGGTTTCTTCATCCATCCAATGTTGTTGTGTCTCTTCACTTTGATGGCTATCCATATTTCTTTCGAGCCGGTCAGGAATACACAGACGAAGCGCAAAGATAATTTTGCGTGCTCGAATAATAGGTCAGAATAGGTACAATGGGTAAATTCTGCAAGTTGAAACGGAATTATTTTAACACTTAATTATTGTACTTGCCAAAGAAAGGTCAACTTTCACTTTTGTTTTCACTTCCAAATTAGAGCTTCTTGGAGGTGAATTGAACCTGTATCTTGATACGCCCCAACGACTGTTGTGAAGCTACTAACACGGAGAAGAAGAAAAATCTCTAAAAAACCCAAAAGCCTTGAGTATGAGGCAAGTGCATAAAATACTATCAGAACTGATGGGAATGATGGAACATATGACCCAGGTTGAAATAAAAACGGAATTTTCCTTTTTAATTTTTGGGAAAGGGCTCGCATAACATTTATACAGGTTACTGTAGGTAACGGCTGCTGAACTGCAGCTGCATTCTGGGGTTAATTGAGGGGTGCAGATTCCCAGCGGGTAGCAAACCTGTGAAACTGATTGAGGAAGATAGTTGTAACTTCTCGTTCTTGTGCAAACATAAATTTGCTACGCAGCCTTTTTTTCAGCTGAATTAGATTTGCCTGTTTTCTTTTTGACAAGGTCTGTGTGATACGGTTGTCTTGGTGTTTACCGTGCTGAGTGTAGAAACTGGTCGTCTGTTCCTGTGAGCAGAAGGAAATGTGAGCAAGAAAAGTGCCATTGTTGCGCACTACCCTGTACCTGGGAGGTTTAAGATAAGTGCTTCTTTATAGCTATTCTACTGCGTAGAATAACCTCTTTCATGAGCTAATCTAGAAGGCATTAGCTACTGTGTGTAAACTGATCTGTCAAAATGAATGAATAGGGGCATGGTGACTTTCCCAGAGGGAGGGCACTGCCTCCACAGAAGGTGTGTATGTCCCTGTGTGTGTTTTTCCTGCGTGCCAGTGTGCGTATGCACGCTCTTACGTTGGCCTGCATGCGAGTGGAAACGGCATACGAGTGGGTGGCTTGGTCCGGTTCCTTTTTAAAACCCTTTGTTAGTTTGTGCCCGTCTGTGGGGCTTTGCATGTGTAAATGGCCCTTTTGCGTACTCTGCAGTGTGCCAGAATTGGTTCTCTGGGTGCTGACGAGGCCTGGTCGTGCACGTGCCTATAATGAGAGCTCCAGCCCGTCAAGTCCTCCAGCGCGCTCTCTCCCTCTCTCTCTCCCTCTCCTTCTCCTTCTCCCCCTCTCTCCCCCCCTCTCTCTGTCTCTGTCCTTCTCTCTCTCTCTCTCTCTCTCTCTCTCTCCTTCTCCCTCTCCCTCTCCCTCTCCTTCTCCCTCTCCCTCTCCCTCTCCTTCTCCTTCTCCCCCTCTCTCTGTCTCTCTCTCCCCCCTCTCCATCCCTCTCTCTCTCTCTCTCTCTCTCTCTCTCTCTCCTTCTCCCTCTCCCTCTCCTTCTCTCTCTCCCTCTCCCTCTCCCTCTCCTTCTCCTTCTCCCCCCTCTCTGTCTCTCTCTCCCTCTCCCTCTCCTTCTCCTTCTCCCCCTCTCTCTGTCTCTCTCTCCCCCCTCTCTCTCTCTCTCTCTCTCTGTCTCTGCCCCTCTCTCTCTCTCTCTCTCTCTCTCTCTCTCTCTCCCTCTCCCTCTCCCTCTCCCTCTCCTTCTCCCTCTCCCTCTCCTTCTCCTTCTCCCCCTCTCTCTGTCTCTCTCTCCCCCCTCTCCATCCCTCTCTCTCTCTCTCTCTCTCTCTCTCTCTCCTTCTCCCTCTCCCTCTCCTTCTCTCTCTCCCTCTCCCTCTCCTTCTCCTTCTCCCCCCCTCTCTGTCTCTCTCTCCCTCTCCTTCTCCTTCTCCCCCTCTCTCTGTCTCTCTCTCCCCCCTCTCTCTCTCTCTCTCTCTCTCTCTCCCTCCCTCTCCCTCCCTCTTTTTTTTTTACATTTATGTATTTGACCCACCAGAAACGATTAAGAGCTAAATTCGAAGAAAACTGAACTCATACAAAACTTCATGCTGCAAAACTCTGCAAAAGACCCAGCTTCTCCTGCTGCAGGGACAACTTAGGGACGTAGACTTGAGCAGGGGAAGGGGGCGGCGGGGGTACTGATTGCCATGAGTTGAGCCCAGTGGGGGAAGTGCCACAGAGCTGAAGTCCAGAGAGCGTTTGCACGGCCTGTGGGTGTTGGGCGTTCTCTGTGAAGATAAGCTGAGCGTTTCTACAGACCCCGACTGCAGGTCACGTACGCCGTAGATGAGGAGAGGGGAGAGGGTTTAGCCAGGGCTATGACCCCTGCTGGCGAACCTCAGGTAACCGAAGTGCAGCTAGTTGAACGGATGGACGGGCATGCGTGTCCAGAAAGTGTGTGTAGTGCTTACTCTGTTATTCACTGAAAACACATATGAAACGACAATATTGCCTACAGATAATCTACATTTTGTTGCAGTCTCTCCCACATAGCAAGAGCAAAAGGCGCAAAACTCAAACCACCAGGCAACCCCATTTAGTGAGTTATTTGCTTAAGTTTATAAATAAAGCGGACAAGTATACTACTCCTCTGTTGAAAAATCCAGAAATAAATTCAAATGTCTCGCTCAGGAATTTGCCATGTAACCATCTTGAATGTTTTAAAACTCTCCACTTGCTTCGCACATTGGATGGCAATATTGAAAGGCCAATTATAAGTTTGTAGAATTCCTCATTAAAATGGAAGATTTGCCAAAGGAACTCCTATACTTGTATGGTAATTGCTACACTGTAAAACCATATACTTGACTCTGTTGCATCGCCTTAACTCTTAATGACTTAAGGGCTACTTAGCCTATAGCCATGGACTGATCCCTTTTCACCTGCATGTGTGCCCTTATAGTGGATACCAGACGGGCTCTACTTTTCAACTGCTGGTGACTCCCTTGTGTTGACCTTGGGTCCATCCATACCCCCTCACATTAACGTTCTGCATGTAGCAGCTTTTGTGCTAGCTAGTTTGCTGTAGACCAGGGTTAACCATCCTTACCTCAAAATTGTTGATGTGGGTGCAGGGTTTTCTACTGAAAACACCAGCAATAAGAATAAGGGTAGAACTGTACAAAGTAAGAAAATGTATCATTTATTACACGAAAATGGCAAACGCATGTGAACGGTAGCTGGAAATGCTGCCCTTTGCGTGACGTAATTGCAACGGGTTGTTATCCACTTAGCCTTTAGCAGTTTGTCTTTTAAATTTACACCAAATTACTGAGACACTCTGTTTCAGACCCCGTGTTCCCACACGTTCTTGGAATTGGAACATCCGCCCCCCTCCCACTCCTGTTTCAGATGAGTGTGCTCGTTTCTGAAGGAATGGCACATGGTGAATCTGGTCATCTCAAGTACCGAGGTTCCGGAAGAGATTTTCCCATTCATTTTTGTTTTAAACATTTCAGAAAGTTCCTAGCAAAAGCCTTTTAACCATCCAGCTACCAGATAAATCATGGTATTCATTTTTTTTATTTTTATTATTATTTTTTGTTAATGCAAGAAAAATCTTTAGAAAAGGCAACTGTGCTACCCTGTGTACTTAATGAACTACGCATCCCATAAAGCATTGTGAATTATGTAATTGAATTGCTTTAAACTCACTTTTTCGTTTTAAGCGGATAATAATCATGTATATTTTTGATAAGTTGCATTTTATATTGAGTTCATTCTTGTATATATCGCAGTATATCCATTGTGGAGTGGAACAGGTTGCTAACCGATGGAAATGGAGAGAGTTCATAGTTCACCCGCAAAACTCGAAGTGATGGACATCTCTGTGGTAACAGTACTTTTGGATTATGGGTGGTGTAGTTTTTCACCAGTAGATTTTTTTTTTATAGCTAAGGCTTGCTGTGCATATTCTCCTTGACCCAATCATTTTTTGCACAAGATGGTTGTCGCAAAAAATGGTCGGTCTGTCACTGTCGTGTTTATATTTTACATGATTTTGCATCATTTCAGTTCTGTCATGTTAGCTGGGTGTCACAACATTTATATTTGGTTTCATTAGCCTGATATCTGCTCAACTCGAGACTAAAAGGCACTTTTCCCTTCTCTGCGAAGCATTTTTAGCAACGCCTACTTTTTATACCTTGGGAGCTGACCAAACATATTTCCCATGTCTGTATATCACAACTTCACTCAAAACACACACGAGATCAGCGCTAATAGGCTTTTAAACGTGAGTCTAGGAAAATCACCGCCAGAATTTAACTCTGTTAAAGGAAATGGTTATAGATCATTTTAGTGATGTTTAACTTTGAGACCGTCCGTATCCTGCTTATGGTGACTGTCAAACGGAGTTCATGAAGTTCAGAAGTGCCCCTGGGCAAAGCATGCAACGTAATTGGAATGTCTCACTGTTGTCTGTGCCATTCACACACTGGATTTGTTACAGATTTGCCAGTGTCAAGCAAGAGCACTTGGTCTATGCGTTTATCCTCTCATGGCCTGCTGCTCGTCTGTCAAAGAAACAACATATTGTACACAGCTCGTGTATAAATACTGGACTGGGAACTGAATCGCGTTATGTTCGTTTCGTACTCTTCACATTGACGTTCATTATAATACCACTGTATAGTGGTTGAATACAATCCGTAACATTTGATTGAATTAATTGAGTGTCTATCTAGATAATGGTTTTTGGAGCCAGGCAGTTGAAATCTTCATTGTTAGAAACAGTTCCAGCTTCAAGTGGAAACCAACGCAGTGCAATTCATTTTATTACACGGGAGGTTGCAACCTCCCAGATTTTACAATTATTTGTCTTCAACCATCTCCTCTGTTGTTGGAAGCAGAAATAAAAAGGCCATGCATCCTCCAGCCCTGCTGGGTAAGGTATTTAAGATGACCACAGGCACAAGTTGAAAGAGGACTTCCGTTTGTTTTATTTTTTTTTATTTGATTGATAATGAATAATGAGCTGAATTGATAATGCTGTTTGGGAATGTCTGTTCCACCCTGGCGCTAAGCTGGGGCAACGTCTAGATTTGATCTTGTGAAAAGCAATATATTGTTGGAAGTGAGTTTTGTAAAGCCACACTGGCCGGTTCTCCAAGTCAGTTTTGAGCCATGACGAATGTTACAGCCCCGGGACTTCTCAAACAAGTGTCCAAAACCACTTCTGTGAAGCATTGACAGTGGCTTCTGTAAGTATTCAGACCCCTTCACTTTTTGCACACTTTGTGTTTCAGATTTTAAATTGTCATTTTTGCCCATCGATCAACACTCAATTAACCCATAATGAAAAAGTGAAAACATTTTAAAAAATAAAAAAATAAAATCAAAAACTTAATTCCCAGAAGTATTCAGACTCTTTTCTGTGGTACTCCAAATTCAGGTCAGGTGCATATGACAGCCCGCTTTGAGTTATCCAAACGACTCAGCACGAGGAAAAAGAGTCTCTGGTCTGATTGAACCAGAGAATTTAACTCTTTGGGCAGAACTCCAAGCCCTATGTCTGGTAAACACCAGGCACTGCTCATCACCTGGTTAATACCATCCCTACAGTGAAGCATGGTGATGGCAGCATCATGGGACGGGGGTGCTCCTCAGTAGCAGGGGCAGTCAGAATTGAGGGAAGGATGAATGCAGCACAAATACAAAGAGGTCCTTGAGGAAAAAAAAAAAAAAAAAAAAAACCCTGCTCCAGAGTACACGCTTCCCCACGATAATGACCTGAAGCATACAGCCAAGACAATGCTGGAGTGGCTTCAGGACAAGTCTCTGACTGTCCTTGAGTGGCCCAGCCAAAGCACAGACTGAAACCCCATAGAACATCTGTGCAGAGGCCTGAAGATGGCAGTTCAGACACTTCTCATTCAATCTAATGGAGCTTGAGAGGATCTGCCAGGAAGAATGGGATAAACTGCCCAAATCCAGGTGTGCAAAGCTTATGGAGACTTGCCCAAGAAGACTCGAAGCTGTAATTGCTGCCAAAGGGGCTTCTAGAAAGTACTAATTAAAGATTTGAATACTTATATAAATGAGAGGTTTCAGTTACTGATTCGTAAAAACATAGATTGTTGGGTGAAAATAGCAATGCTATCAATTTTACAAGAAATCTACAGCACGATAAAATGTGCAAAAAATGAAGGGGAAGAACACTTCCTGAAGCCAGATAATCCCTATAAAGCTTGTTGGATCAATTTGGCTCATCTTGGGTTCAGGGTGGGGGGGTTATTTTTGTTTACAACAAAATAGTTGTAGCAAAGCTGTGTCATACTCTTGTGCCTTCAGCTCCTGTAGATATCTGAAGCACATGAGTGTACTGTACTTCAGTTGAAATGTTTTGCTTTTAACTTTGTTCAGACGCAATATCTGCAGTTTTATAAGTAATTCGGAAGTAATATATCTGCAGTTTTAGGAGTGACTGAGGAGTGATATATCTGCAGTTTTAGGAGGAACTGAGGAGTGATATATCTGCAGTTTTAGGAGTGACTGAGGAGTGATATATCTGCAGTTTTAGGAGTGACTGAGGAGTGATATATCTGCAGTTTTAGGAGTGACTGAGGAGTGATATATCTGCAGTTTTAGGAGTGACTGAGGAGTGATATATCTGCAGTTTTAAATGTAAATGTCCCTCCCTCTCCGCAGGCGTTCGGCTCGGTCACGGAGTCGCTCCCCGGCAGCCTTCCCATCATGCTCGTCTCGGCGGCCATCCTCGCGCTCCCGCGGTAAGAAGCACTCGTCGGCGGGCGGGGGCGGAGCCTCCCACAGCAGCCGGCCCTCCAGCCGCTCTCCCTCCTCGTCCCGCCTGCCGCTCAACTCCAGCCTGGGCGAGGAGCTGAGCCGCCGCAAGAAGGAGCGTCAGGCCGCCGTGGCCGCCGCCCGCGGCCCCTCCCCGCCCCCCGGCCCCGCACCGGCACCCGCCAAACGCCCCGCCCCGCGGCCCCCCAAACCGGAGCCCGAGCCCCTCGACAGAGAGCCGCCCGCACCGGACCCCCCTCCGCAGCCCCTCACCCCCGGCCCCCCTCCCCAGGACAATCCCCCCCGGGAGGGGAAGGGCACCCCCCCGCCCCCCCTACCCGCCTTCTCTTCCCCGGCTCCACCTCTACCCCCCAGCCAGACCCCCCCTCTCCCTCCGCCCCTGCCCCCCCTCCCCGCTGCCCTGCTCCAGCCCCCCCTGCCCGAGGCAGGCCTGCAGGCCCTCACCCAAGCCCCGTCCCCGGCCCCCTCCACCTCGGCCCCGCCCAAATCCCCCGCCGCCCCACCCGCCCGCAGCCCCGCCCGTCAGCCGCCCCCCATGAAGACCTCTACCCTGCCCCCCCTGCCCCTGCCGCCCATGCTGCTGGGAGACTGTCAGGACAGGTGAGTGCTCCAGAACCAGCATCAACACTGACACATCCACTCTGAAAGTGCAGCTCTGCGGTAATAACACTGAAGTTGCACGATATAAACACTGACATATCCACTCTGAAACTTCAGCTCTGAGATAATAGCAAATAGCATTGCAGTAATACTCAGATAAACACTGAAATATCAAAACTGAAACTTCAGCTCTGAGTTATAACACTGAAGTAACACTAAGATAAACACTGAAACTGCGGTTATAACACTGAAGTAACGCTAAAATAAACACTGAAACTGCAGCTCTGCGGTTATAACACTGAGGTGTAACACTAAGATAAACACTGAAACTGCAGCTCTGAGGTAACATAGAGATACCAATATTTAGATAACACGACTGGAAAAAAGACAGCACTGAGAGACTGATGCTAACGCAGAAATGACAGCATGAACTCGGAGACCCAAAGAGAGATGCCTGCCCGAAAGCTGTGAGAAACACTGAAATGCTTGTACACTGAAACGCTCGTACACTGTGAAATGCTTGTACTCTGAATGAAATGCTACACTTGGAAAGCCACGACGGCATCCTCACACTCAGCAAGCTCACTCGGCTGTGCTTTCATTAACCTTGACCAGCCCGCAATGTGTGAGACCCTCTGACTTGGTTACTGTGCTTCTGAAGCCAAGAGGTGTCTTATGCAGGCTTGGCTGCTCATGCATGGTGTCAGTGTGTCCCACATTTGAGTTGAGACAGCAAAATAACACTTCTCTTGGCAAAGCAGCCATTTTGAGGTGTCAGGTTACATATTGCAGCTTGTTGGTATGCTGACCCCTTTCCCTCCCTGTCTCAGCCCAAAGAAGACGCCTCCCCATAGGTCCCACAAGAAGGAGAAGGAGGTGCGGACTCGGCCCCTCCTGAGTGACCTGCCCTTGCCCCCCACGCTGCCCGGAGGAGACCCCTCCCCCCCTCAGTCTCCCGTGCACAGGGCCCCGCCCCCTCCACAGCCAGTCTACAAGAAGAGACCAAAGTGAGACTCCGCCCCACCCTCCTCCTCCACCCATAACCTCCGTCACTGGAATGTGCTCTGTCCTGGTCATTCGGGAAACGCTGATTATTCTGGCGTGAAATGTCTCAACGTCTCTGCCAGATGTGATGGATGTGGGTCTGTCAGAAGCACACACATAAACAGCTTTTATTTGCTCTGACAGCTGATGTATAGGAGAGGATATTTAGCGATAAGCCCAACGTTGTCTGGACAGAAAATCAGCATTTCCAGATGAGTCATGAAAAATCAGATGCATTACGTTCCTGCTTCAATTTTGGGACAATGAAGCAAAATTTGTCAAAAGCTTTGTAATTGTTTTTTTTGCAGTTGCACTGCCCAGGCTAGGTTCATACCTACATTAGGATGCACGTTTCAGAAACCCGAAGTCCGAGGTTGTTTTTATACTCGTTTGAGTGTGAATGCACCGTGTGAGGCTGCTGAGAGATTGAGACCTGGGACTTACTCCCGGTGGAGTTTAGCTCCTCGTTACCTGAAGCGGAACCTTAAGCGGGTTGTTCTGCGTTTCCCCCGGGACAGGTTTTGCTGCCCGCGCTACGGGGAGCGCAAGCAGACGCAGAGCGACTGGGGCAAGCGCTGCGTGGACAAGTTTGACATCATCGGCATCATCGGCGAGGGCACCTACGGCCAGGTGTACAAAGCCAAGGACAAAGACACAGGTGGGCTGCTCCATCTCGCAACCCCCCCCTTTATGTTAGATGGTAGATCCCGAACACTGAGTACTGGTTCAGGCTGACATTGTGAGGAAGACATTTTGTTTGTGCTTTCTGTAACTGAATTGTGCCTAAGCTTTGGATTTAAAAAAATAAATGCATAATTAGAACTGTTCAGCACCTGGGTCGCTAGAGTTGTGTATGCATGTGATGTTTGACTGTGGTTGTCAGTCTTATGACTATAGAGGCCTTTGTTTAGCAAAAAAAGGGAAATGTACAATGCATATGCTGCCTTTTAGCAGGAACATCATACTGACAGACGACCGATACCCACACTTGTATGTATGATTGGTATCGAAACGGATGACATCATGCTTTTTGTGTTAAACACAAGTAGAGGTCTGCTCACCTACATGTTCAGGAGTCAATTGTATTAACCTTGTGCCTCTTCAAGGGTTCTGAATTTCTGTATGTTCACACTAGGACTCGGAACAGTACTGTCCTCTCAGGTCCACTTTTGCACTTGTTCTTGTGTTTGATTTGCACTTTGTTGTACGTCGCTCTGGATAAGAGCGTCTGCTAAATGCCACGTAATGTAATGTAATGCCTGGTCGCTGGTCTCTCAGGTGAGCTGGTGGCTCTGAAGAAGGTGCGCTTGGACAACGAGAAGGAGGGCTTCCCCATCACGGCCATCAGAGAGATCAAGATCCTGCGGCAACTCAACCACCGCAGCGTGGTCAACATGAAGGAGATCGTCACCGACAAGCAGGACGCCCTCGACTTCAAAAAGGACAAAGGTCGGAGGTCCCAGCCCAGTCGCCTGTACATCTGTCCTGTCTCCTGTTTCCCTTTCTGCCGGAGGCTCTGGGTCATTAAGCAAATTTACAGTGCTACCAAGCGTCCTTTTCCACAGTATTGTACCTTTTTGTTCCCCGTATGGAGTTTCCAAAAGATGCGTCACATTAGATTGCTTTGGCATCAAGGGAAGCGGGGTGGAACTGGATTATGGAGCGGAGTGCCTAATCAGTCTACTGTTAGATCTGAGCTAGTGCAGCTCAAAGGTACACAATGTCTTTATATCAATTTGCCATGCTGTTTGAAGGAAATTGCTGCAATCTCAGTGCTGCTGTCAGTGTGGAATTGAACAAACATCCCTTTTTTGTTGGAGTGTACAAGAGTTTCCTCCGCTTGTGATTTGATGGTTAGCTGGTGCCTGATGCATGTGTACAAATGAGACCCAGTGGATGGGGAGATGTAGTCCACAGAGCCAAATAAAGGTCCACAATCAATCCCAGAATGCCTTTGGACCTCCTCAGTGAAATGCATTTGAGGGGTATAGTGTCTCTTGGCTCCCCTTTGTGTCTGAGTACTTGGGTGAGGTGTCCATGTCCGGTGGGAGATGTAGTCCACAGAGCCAAATGAAGGCACACAATCAATCCCAGAATGCCTGTGGACCTCCTCAGTGGAATGCACGGGAGGGGTATAGCGCGTCTCGGCTCCCCTCATCCTTGACGTGACGTGCCTCTCCCTCCCCAGGCGCGTTCTACCTGGTGTTCGAGTACATGGACCACGACCTGATGGGGCTGCTGGAGTCGGGGCTGGTGCAGTTCTCCCACGAGCACGTGCGCAGCTTCATGCGGCAGCTCATGGAGGGCCTGGACTACTGCCACAAGAAGAACTTCCTGCACCGCGACATCAAGTGCTCCAACATCCTGCTCAACAACAGGTGAGCGACCCCAGTCCTGGGTCCACGTTTTGGGTGTTGACGTTTTAGCGTATGAAATTGGCCCCGGTTTTTGTGCGCGGTGACGGATATTTTTGATACGTGCGCAAGTTCCTTACGTCCTGCTGGCTTTAGGATGGAGGATATGGGGGACGTTGAGTGTTTGTGGTCTAAAGAGGTAAAACACAGTTTGGAGTAACGCTGAAGCAGCGTGTGCAGTGGCATTATGTCTCCAGAGGGTAGGATTGCTGCTGCTTATGTTTACGATACCAAATAGACTGTTAAAAATGAAATCTTTTGTTAAATGAAATGCCGTTCAGCCAGACGGGTCTTCTGTTTTCGACCCATCAGCAGTTTCCCTAAGGTCTCATAGGCATCATGCATAGACTTTGCGTTGAACTATGGGAGCTTGTGGTGAAACAATTTGTCGTGTCAATAAATACAGATATAAATACAAATGGCAGCCTCTCTGAACATCCCTCATGTCTATGTATTCATACTTTTTGTGGTATGATGGAGGTGAGAAGACCTCCACTCTTGTCGAATAGGTTGTTACACGTGTTGTGCTCTAGCTATTTGTAGAATCAAGAATTTTGGATGAGATTTTTCTTTAAATTCAATCTACAAGCGTATATACTAGTTCTGTAATTCAGTAGTATGTCCCAAGGAGAGGGAATATCCCACGTCCTGGGACCTACATGTCTATGACTAGCATTGTTAGCACGTTGCCGTCTGTAGTGCTTTTGAATGTCATGGAGATACATTCATATTTATTGAGTGGCTGTCTGGCATCTATTTGTGTGTATAAATATGTTTAAATATGTACATATGTTTAAACATTAGACTAAAGGACAGCAATGCAGATGGCTCAATTCCTATTGACTCAGTGTTGCTTCTATTCTCTTGCAGTGGGCATATAAAGCTTGCAGACTTTGGTCTGGCCCGGCTGTACAACTCCGAGGAGAGGTGAGCAAACTTGCTGTCTGTAACATTCCGGAAAGTTTGTGTACCTTTATTATTGACAGTCGACAGCAAATCGCCTTTCCAGGATTTTTCATGAGATTATTTAAAAACTTGAACAGGCTTTGACTTTTTTTTAAGGGAAAACATTTTGTAGCGACTGTATATTACTGTACTGTATACCATACTTATTTAAGCTTTGTGCTTACGTGCATGCGTGTGTATGTTGGTGTGTGTGTAACCCTCTCTCCCTCCCCCTCTCAGCCGGCCGTACACTAATAAGGTGATCACACTATGGTACCGCCCCCCAGAGCTGCTGCTGGGAGAGGAGAGGTACTCTCCAGCCATCGACGTCTGGAGCTGTGGGTCAGTCTGCTCTTACACACACACACACACACACTCACACACACACACTCACTCACTCACTCACTCACTCACTCACTCACTCACTCACTCACTCACTCACACACTCACACTCACTCACTCACTCACTCACTCACTCACTCACACACACTCACACACTCACTCACACACTCACACTCACACACACTCACTCTCACACACTCACTCTCACACACTCACTCACTCACTCACTCTCACACACTCTCACACACTCACACTCACTCTCACTCTCACTCTCACACTCACTCTCACTCTCACTCTCACTCTCACTCTCTCTCACTCACTCACTCACTCACTCACTCACTCACTCACTCACTCTCACACACTCTTACACACTCTCACACACTCTTACACACTCTTACACACTCTTACACACTCTCACACACTCTCACACACTCTCACACACTCTCACGCACGCACGCACGCACGCACGCACGCACGCACTCACTCACATGCACACTCACACCTGTACACTCGCGTGTACATGCACACAACGCACAGTACACACACGCACATAGTTTCACTCTGGCTGCGTTGGCTCAGTGTAGCCCTGCTGTTGAGCGTGCTCATAAATGAGCTGTCCTATGTCTCTTAGGGGTTGTCCTCAGTCGTGTGGCTGAAATAAGATAAGATTTTGGGGAAATGTTTTGCCCTATCGGCAAGATATTTAATAAAAATGTCTCCCCGTTTCGAACCACTGACCTAAAGAGTCATGCTGCAGTATTACACTGTATCCACATGGTGTCACTATTGCATTTCTTACTTGTGAATTGGTAGCATTTCAGTGTTGTACGCACCGTCATAGTGACAGAAAACCTTGTTTTGGTGGTAAACTTTGTTTTGAGTAGCGTTTGTCCAGTCACAGCGCGATACGGTTTATGAGTGGTGGCCTCAATCTCTTTATGATCCCCTCCTTCCAGGTGCATTCTGGGAGAACTCTTTACCAAGAAGCCCATCTTCCAGGCCAATCAGGAATTGCTACAGCTGGAACTCATTAGGTAGGTTGTCATGTACGATCTCGCACATGCACATACACTTCCTGAAGCGTGCCACCTGCTATGCCTGCTGGTCCACACTGCACAGAAGCTGTACGCTTATTCTTATGTGAATGCTGCATTCTTCAATGTCACATTTTTAAGCAACTTGGACACAGCACCCATGCCTGGGGCACATCCCAATACGTCACAAATACATCCTCCTTTCCTCCACTACCGCCATGTCTGCTATCGAGAAGATAGGTTAGGTTAGGTTTGAATGTTGGGACAGAAATGAGGTGGGGATATTGGTGTTTTTTGGGCCTCAGTCTAGCGGCTCTGTGTGCGTTCTCTCTCAGCCGGCTGTGTGGGAGCCCCTGCCCGGCGGCCTGGCCCGACGTCATCAAGCTGCCGTACTTCAACACCATGAAGCCCAAGAAGCAGTACCGGCGCCGCCTGAGGGAGGAGTTCGCCTTGTATGTGAAACACGCGCCCAAACACGCCCAAACACGTGCCCAAACTGACCCTCTCTGCCCCTAACTCTGCCCCTAACTCTGCCTCCCTGTGCCCCTAAATCTACCCCTAACTCTACCCCCTGTGTGCCCCTAACTCTGCCCCCTGTGTGCCCCTAACTCTGCCCCCTGTGTGCCCCTAACTCTGCCCCCTGTGTACCCCTAACTCTCCCCCCTGTGTACCCCTAACTCTGCCCCCTGTGTGCCCCTAACTCTCCCCCCTGTGTGCCCCTAACTCTCCCCCCTGTGTGCCCCTAACTCTGCCCCCTGTGTGCCCCTAACTCTGCCCCCTGTGTGCCCCTAACTCTCCCCCCTGTGTGCCTCTAGCTCTGTCCCCTGTGTGCCTCTAGCTCTGTCCCCTGTGTGCCTCTAGCTCTGTCCCCTGTGTGCCTCTAGCTCTGTCCCCTGTGTGCCTCTAGCTCTGTCCCCTGTGTGCCTCTAGCTCTGTCCCCTGTGTGCCTCTAGCTCTGTCCCCTGTGTGCCTCTAGCTCTGTCCCCTGTGTGCCTCTAGCTCTGTCCCCTGTGTGCCTCTAGCTCTACCCCCTGTGTGCCTCTAACTCTACCCCCTTTGTTCCTCTAACTCTCCCCCCTGTGTGCCTCTAACTCTGCCCCCTGTGTGCCCCTAACTCTCCCCCCTGTGTGCCTCTAACTCTGCCCCCTGTGTGCCTCTAACTCTCCCGCCTGTGTGCCTCTAACTCTGCCCCCAGTGTGCCCTCAACTCTTGAGTATTACCAATTTCCCATGATCCTCCATCCATGATGCTTTCACAAAGCAGCAGAGAACCTGGGTTAGCTGGATTAAGGGTTTAAGGGGTTGATGAACATCTCCTCATGTCCTACTACACACAGAATATCACTCTGCGGCCCCAGCGGAAGGAGTTGCTGGGTTTGAGTTTAGTAGAATGCAGGCAGTGTTCGTACGCGAGTGTGTTTGTGCACCGTATGAGTGCAGACGTTTTAAATGCCTGCATCCCCCCCCGTACTCGTGAATCACACGCGTGAGATTCAACAGCGTGTTTTGAGTCTCGCTCCTTCCTCCCAGTCTTCCCTCCCACGCTCTGGACCTGCTGGACCGCATGCTGACCCTCGACCCCGCGCGACGCTGCACCTCGGAGCAGGCTCTTCTCAGCGACTTCCTGCGGGACGTGGAGCCCAGCAAGATGGCCCCGCCCGAGTGAGTGTTCCCCCGGCAGCGCCCCTCGCCCCCTCGCCCCCTCGCCCCCTCTGCTCCGCCCCGCGTGCAGTGCGGTCTGACGGAGCTCTGCTTTAAAATGTGCTCCGACAACCTTACCGTCTGCCCCCTCTCAAACTCTAAATATGCTTTGGACAATGCGGATGGGGAATGCTACTTCACTTCCCAGAATGCAATTTCTCAGTAGAAATGAAAACGACTGGAAAAGGCGCACGTTGGGTCCCCAGCTAGATTAGCAAAGATCCGCTCAGTGCATCCCTGTGAAAATCTTCTGCATAATGTCTGTAAGGTTATAGAAAATCCAGTGCACTCTTTTTATAAGCTTAAACGGTATTTATTAATATGGTATTTTCTTACAAGAAAAGAATTAACACCACTTGAAGATCCAGAAAGCTGTATGACCTTTTTTTTAATGCGTTCATTTCCAGACCAAATTTTCCCGTAGCTCTGATTTTCAGTTCACGGCAGCCATAATTTACTGCATTCTCTAGAGCGGTATTGCTTAGAGCAAAGGTTTTTAAAATGGTGGGGATGCTGGCCACGTGAGCCGTGGATTTCTGTCCATGCTCATGTGCGCGTTCAAGTAAGCTATTCCATAATAAAAACGCAATACAATATGTTAAATAATAACGTCCCCAGATCTCAGACATATAATTATTCCCCAAAATGAGACACTAGGTTGAGGGTAAAGTTCGCTTCACTAAGCTGGATAGTATTGTGTCCGATGTGTCACATGACACTATCGTGGTAGTTATTTTTTATAGACATCGCTCAGACCCAGTCAGAATTAACGTCCCATCGTTCACATTGTGCTTATTGCTCTATATCACAGACAGAAGTTAAAAAAACGAGGTAACAAAAGAGCTGACGAAAACGTATTGAACAACATTGTGCCCCGTTCTCCCTCTAACGCTCCTCCCCCTGCCCCTCCCCCAGCCTCCCTCATTGGCAGGACTGCCACGAGCTCTGGAGTAAAAAGCGTCGGAGGCAGCGCCTGAGCGGGCTGCCCGAGGATGTGCCTGTGCCCAAAGTGCCCCGCAAGGACCCCGCAGGGGCCCCCAGCAGCGACAACAGTCGCCCCCCCGTCAGCCCCGCGGGGGCCCCCCCGCCCCCGCCGCCGCCCGGACGTCCGCCCCCCTCCGCCCTGCCGACCAATGAGCTGGCAGGTCAGCGGGCCTCCATCTTGTGTCCGTCAGCGCGGCTCGACTCCACGTCCTGCGGGCCGCAGTGTCTGCTGGCATTTGCTTCAGCCGTGCGCTACACCGCCCGATTTCACTGATTGGCTTATCTGAAGCAAGCAGGTAAAATAATTAGTGAGATCCGGTGGTGTGGCGCAGGGTAGGAGCCGAGTGCCTGCAGAAACTGCGGCCCACGGGATGTGGAGTTCGAGTAGCGCTTGTGTTAAAGCACTGGGACATTATTATGCAGTTTTCCCTTTTGTCTTGTCTGTCATTTTCTTTAATTACACCTGATGCGGAAGTAAACAGTCAAACTTCAGAGGTCGCGAGAAGTGCTACTGGGGAAAAAAGGTCAGCGCTCTTATTCATTGGGTGTTGATAATGCAGCCAATTAGCAGCAAGTTTGTACGCCTTCCATGTGATCATGTGATGTGTTTTTGCCAATCACATGGAAGCTGCAAGGCCTTGCTTCTCATTTTCTTTCTCATCGGCGCCCAATCGATGTCAGTGGCAGTTCATCCCGGACTCATTTCACACGGCCTCTCAGTTTCGGATGTTTACTGCCGCTTCAGCTATAAGAGACATGGGCAAAAAGAAAGACAACACAACACAATTATATTATATTATTGCATGCAGTATTGATCATTCAGGTGCTTGCCTTTCCCACTATGTATGTGAGAGTATAGGTGAGAGAGTATGTATGTGAGAGTATAGGTGGGAGAGTATGTATGTGAGAGTATAGGTGAGAGAGTATGTATGTGAGAGTATAGGTGAGAGAGTATGTATGTGAGAGTATAGGTGAGAGAGTATGTATGTGAGAGTATAGGTGAGAGAGTATGTATGTGAGAGTATAGGTGAGAGAGTATGTATTTGAGAGTATAGGTGAGAGAGTATGTATGTGAGAGTATAGGTGAGAGAGTATGTATGTGAGAGTATAGGTGAGAGAGTATGTATGTGAGAGTATAGGTGAGAGAGTATGTATGTGAGAGTATAGGTGAGAGAGTATGTATGTGAGAGTATAGGTGAGAGAGTATGTATGTGAGAGTATAGGTGAGAGAGTATGTATGTGAGAGTATAGGTGAGAGAGTATGTATTTGAGAGTATAGGTGAGAGAGTATGTATGTGAGAGTATAGGTGAGAGAGTATGTATGTGAGAGTATAGGTGAGAGAGTATGTATGTGAGAGTATAGGTGAGAGAGTATGTATGTGAGAGTATAGGTGAGAGAGTATGTATGTGAGAGTATAGGTGAGAGAGTATGTATGTGAGAGTATAGGTGAGAGAGTATGCATGTGAGAGTATAGGTGAGAGAGTATGCATGTGAGAGTATAGGTGAGAGAGTATGCATGTGAGAGTATAGGTGAGAGAGTATGCATGTGAGAGTATAGGTGAGAGAGTATGCATGTGAGAGTATAGGTGAGAGAGTATCTGGGTCAAACATGCAATTGTTTTGGATTCAGTATTTTCTACACTTTGCTTAGCTTGTCTGGTGTATTGGAACCTATGAAACATGCGCAAACAGGCGCAAACCCTGCCTTCTGGTTCTCTCGGTTGGCTTAATTGCCCCAGGTAAAAATCAGTCGAGTGTTTGCATCCAAACGATTGTGTGTTTGACCCCGGTGTTTGCCCCTGACTGTGTGTGAGAGTTTGTGCCAGTGCGGTGCGTCACAGTGTCTCTGTCTGTCCGTCCTTCCGTCCGTCCCGCAGGTCTGGGCGCGGCGGCGGAGCAGCTGAACCAGAGCGAGCTGGCGGTGCTGCTGAACCTGCTCCAGAGGCAGACGGACCTCAGCCTGCCTCAGATGGCCCAGCTCCTCAGCGTGCCGGCCAACCCCGAGAGCCAGCAGCAGCTGGAGACGCTGAGCCAGTCTCTGACGGCGCTCAGCGAGGCCTCCAACCCCCAGCGCGCGCGGCGGGACGAGGAGGGGCCCGGGGAGGGGCCGGCCCCGCCCGCGGCCGAGCACGCCCTCAGCCAGGAGGACCAGGCCGGCCTCCTGGCCCTGCTCCTGGGCCAGCTGATCCGGCCGCCCGCCGAGGGCCCGGAGCAGGCCGACGAGAGCAACGGGGTCCAGTCGGAGGAGCCGGTCCCCCGGGGCCCCGGAGACCGCAAGGGCAAGTCTGAGTTCAGTCTCTAGGGGGCGGCAGAGCGCACCGGGGCAGGGGGGTGAGGGGCCGGGGGCAGCAGGGGGCCGGGGGCTGGGGAGGTGGCGGTTCACGGTGTGCGGTCCCGCTGTAAAAAGAGCCGCGCTGTAGCCCGCTTCCGCCCCCTTTTTCCGAATTTTCTTTTGTATATTTTTGACCTCCATTTTGTTTTTTGTTTTGTTGTTTTCTTTTGGACGGCCAAAAAAAAGAAAAGAAAGCAACGATGGAAAAGCCGGGAGTAGCCGTTATTTCGGAAACGAGTTTCTTTTCCTTAAAGAGAAAAAAAGGCCAGAAATATTTGTGAGCGTTCGCAAGCAGACCGACGCCAGGTCATTTCGCAAGGGGGGGTCGATCCTCTTCCCCGCTGACCTCTGACCCCGCCAGTCTCCGCCCCCCCCCCCCCCCCCCCATCACCACCACCACCACCTCCTCCCAAACCACCACCCCCACCCCCACCCCCCCCCCCCCCCCAATTTTCAGCCACCCCAGAAACGTCATTCATCCTCCATCCGGGGTAACGGGCGCGCACGTGACGGAGTCGGCGGGAAGCCTAACGTCCAGTCAGACAGGAAGCGGCTCCGGGCGGCAGGCCTCGCCACACGGACCAGAGCGCTGCTAAACGCACAGGGTCCACCCCGCGCTCTGTCCGCACTGTAAATATAGTCCAGCAGGGGGCGCAGTACTGCGGGGGTCACAGAAACACAGGTCTCGCTGCTCGCTTTTCTCCTTCTCTTGTCTGTAAACGATTTGTTGGACTGTTATTTTCTTTCCATGAGAAAAAAAAAAAAAAAAAGTATTTGCTTTTACAAGAAAACAAAAACATGTCTGTAATGTCAGCCTTTTTATGAAGAAAAAGTCTAATAAATTATAAAATTCAAAATAAATGTTTTGAACCATAGATATCCACCTGCATGTCTTATTTTTCTTTGTTCCTTTTATCCATCTTCTCATTTGTGTGCCGTCGGGCGTTTTCTGTTTGGTCTGTCTTGGTCTTTATTTTGTGAAGAGAGGTAAGCGTCGTCTTTTTTGTTGTCTCCAGAAGCTCTTCAATTCACGAAGCCTCGAGGTTTTACCTGCCACTGAAAAAAAAACCCCAGCATGCATTGCAATTCCCTTTTAACCTGGTCGGGAGATTGAACCCGGTTGGCCTCTGGTCAGACCCTAACTCTACGCTTCCCAACCCCGTTTCTGAAGATCTACGGTCCTGTAGGTTTTCACTCCCGAACCTAACAAAGCCCTCCTCATTCAACCGCTAGATATCGAACTAAGCAGTTAGCTAGTATGATCAGGTGTGCTGAAATAAGGTTGAAATAAAAGCCTAGTTCTCCAGGAACAGGGTTGGGCAGGCCTGCTCTAGCTGTTGAATGAGGTGTGTTTTGTTTGGGTTGCAATGAAAACCTAGAGGACGGTAGATCTCTATGAACAGGGTTGGGCAGCCCTGTGCGAACTGCTTGCAGTCAGTAAGGGACCATAAAGCTCTGGGCGTGTTGGCTGGATTCAGTAGGATCACTTGTTTTTTTTCCTGTGTTCATATCTGCATGTATGTTCCTGCACTTCAGGGAACTGTTATGTGGGGGCGCTGACCGAGCTGAATCCACCTACAGTGGGGTCCAAAAGTCTGAGACCACCAGTGAAAAAACCTTTTTGCATTCTTTTCTAATTTAATGCAACCTTTTGCTAATTATATTATCAGGATAACAATTTGAGTGAAAAGTTGAGAAATGTACATGAATTTCTTAATATTTGTTATGTCCCCCTTTTGCTTTAATGGCAACGTGCACTCAAGCTGCCATGGACTCCTTGTGCAGAACCTGATGCTCCATGCTGTCCCAGCATTATTTGACAATGTTCCAGAGAGTGTCTTGTCATGTGACTGAATGCTTGGCTTTTGTCTGTTTTCAAGTGTTCCCATAAATGTTCAGTGGGGTTGAGGTCAGGTGACTGGATTGTCCAGCACACCTTGCTCTTCTTTGGTCTTCAAGTAGTTCTTGCAAAGCTTTGAAGTAACTTTTATTTGTTTTCAAATTTTCAAAATCTTAAACTTTCTGTTCATTTCCAGGATTACATGGAGGGGGGTCTCAGATTTTCTGTGTGGTCTCAGACTTTTGGACCCCACTGTATGTGTAACCTGTGGGTCCACCAGTCCCAAATGTATTCCCCCATCACCCCCACTCTCCTTCCTCTCCTCACTCAGTGCCTTCTGCTGACCGGTGACCCAGACCCGCCATCTTAAAAGCACCTTCTCAGGGCTAGCAGCATTTATTTGTGCATTTTGACATTTGTGTGAGTGGGAGAGTGTGTATATGTGCGAGACTGCGTGTGTTTGTGTGTGTGTTTGTGTGTGTGTTTGTGTGTGTGTGTGTGTGTGTGTGTGTGTGTGTGTGTGTGTGTGTGTATCTGTATCTGTGTGAGCGAACGCCTGTGCGTGCGAGATGGTATGTGTGTGAATGTTTTTCTGTTTGTTTTGCGTATAGTGCTGCTGCATGTGTGTGCTAATGTGTGGTACAGTGTGTGTGTGTGTGTGCGCGTGTGTGTGTGTGTGTGCGTGCGTGCGTGCGTGCGTGCGTACATATAGTGCTGCTGCATGTGTGTGCTAATGTGTGGTACAGTGTGTGTGTGTGTGTGTGTGTGTGTGTGTGTGTGCATGCGTGCGTACATATAGTCCTGCTGCATGTGTGTGCTAATGTGCGGTACTGTGTATGTGCGGTACAGTGTGTGTGTGCGTATATGCGGTTACAGTGTTTGTGTGTGTGTGCGTATATGTGGTACAGTGTGTGTGTGTGCGTATATGCGGTTACAGTGTGTGTGTGTGTGTGCGGTACAGTGTGTTTCCCCAAAGAGCATAATGGTGGTGGTGCGCCGCACGGTTACCTCAGCACTGAGAGTAAAAATAGCCCGTATCACCTGTGAGTTGTTGCTGCTCTACCTACTCATAATCTGGAGAGACCTGCCTTCTGTGAACTACTGTGAAATCAAGTTTCCCTCACTACCTGACTTTCAGTTTGGCACACGCAGCATACCGAACATTCTTGCTTTAACCCACGTGTGGTTAAATTCAGTGCAGAACTTAAATTAAAAACTTTTAATGACTGTATTTTGTCCTTTTTATTAGGCTTTATAAGAATTGAGGTTACTTCATCACTGGCCTAAATGAGATTTGGTTCTTAACCCTTATTGTCTAAAGGCTTTTTTGTTGGTGGGTTTAATGCTAAAGTACAGAATGCAGGAAAGTATTTTTAAGGTGAGCTTTCAAAACCAACCCCCGCTCCCCCCCCCCACCCTTCCTTTGCCCTTGCGTCCGCTTCGAAGACACGAGGGACCAAGCAGCACAAAACATTGTGGAGAACCCTGTATTACATGTGATGTGCCTGAGTGTTGTGGTGCTGTGTGCGTGCGTGCTACTGTGTAGGTCTGGCAATCTGTGTGTGTGTGTGAGGGTGTATTCCATGTAGTGCTGTGTATGCGCGCGCGTGTGTGTGTGTGTATGTGTGGGGGGGTACGGTCTATGGTTGTGTGTGTGGGGGGGGGCACGGTCTATGGTTGTGTGTGTGTGTGGGGGGATACGGTCTATGGTTGTGTGTGTGTGTGGTACAGTCTATGCTGTGTTGTGTGTTGTGTGACTGACCAGCTTAAAGAAAGTTCTCTTTTAGCATAGGTACACAGATTGGAATATTGCCTTGCAGAAGGCAACAACTGTCCGCAATGATTTCATCACACAGGAAAACAAACACGACCTGAAATTCTGCAGCTGAAATGGACGGGCTCTCCTCCCATTATCTCTAGTGCAGTGGGAGATTCTTAGGCCCGCCCTGTGAAGATTTTCCCCTTTGGTTGAATTTCCTGCAATTCCCGACATCTAAGTATCATGAAATATTCCCATCCCTTCATTTGACGAAACGTGCTTCATTTTGTGTGGTGACGAAGGCAGGTAAAGTCAAGGGCCAGTATAGAATATACGCATGTGGCTAGAATGGTAGGTGAAGCTCACATTTAAGGTTTTTGCCCTTTGGGCTGGAGAACTATAACCCTACCCCATCCTGCATGTTCCTCCCACTATGTTTGGCATATTGCTTTCAGGTGAAATGTTCACAGAAATTTGAAGAATGGAACTATTTATTTTGCTCTGCATGCGGTTTTAATTTCCCTCTCGTCGCGGCTGCTGCATACACCTACGTTTTCTCTTGTGTAAGATTACTACTATACGGTTTTCAGAAACGAGGGAAAAGGTCGCCTTCCTTCGTTTTGAAGTTAAGTGGGCAGTCATCGAGCTGTGTTTCAGGTTTTTAAAGACTGCTTGCAGAGGATAATTGTGCTTTAAATCATTCCATTTATTCCAAATTCTATTATTTCAGGTGACTTTGGTCTGAAAATCGCTGTTACGGGTGCATGTTTGTTTTGTAACAATATATGAGTTTAAAAATGATTGGCAGATTAGCTTAATCGGATGTCATAAGGGCTGAAACGAGCCTGGACCCACACCGCTGCCTGGAAAACCCAATTTTATAAAATGATCTGTCTCCAGTTCTGAAATGCCAGTTAAATGAAAGTTAGGCAGATTGTATCAGATTGGTTTTCAGTTTGGTATTGGTCTGGCAGTGCCAAGGTGGTCTTAGTGGTTTGGACATACAGATGTTATGGTTGTGGCTACCTGAAGTGGTATATTGTGATGGAAATGCTCATAGCTAAGTGGTGTATTATGTTGGAGATGGTCATGGCTAAGTGGTATATTATGTTGGAGATGGCCATGGCTAGGTTAAGTGGTATATTGTGATGAAGATGCTCATGGCTAGGTTAAGTGGTATATTATGTTGGAGATGCTCATGGTTAAGTGGTATATTATGTTGGAGATGGCCATGGCTAGGGTAAGTGGTATATTGTGATGAAGATGCTCATGGCTAAGTGGTATATTGTGATGAAGATGCTCATGGCTAAGTGGTATATTATGTTGGAGATGGTCATGGCTAGGTCAAGTGGTATATTGTGATAGTGCTCATGGCTAAGTGGTATATTGTGATGAAGATGCTCATGGCTAAGTGGTATATTGTGATAGTGCTCATGGCTAAGTGGTATATTGTGATGAAGATGCTCATGGCTAAGTGGTATATTATGTTGGAGATGCTCATGGTTAAGTGGTATATTGTGATGAAGATGCTCATGGCTAAGTGGTATATTGTGATGAAGATGCTCATGGCTAAGTGGTATATTGTGATAGTGCTCATGGCTAAGTGGTATATTGTGATGAAGATGCTCATGGCTAAGTGGTATATTGTGATAGTGCTCATGGCTAAGTGGTATATTGTGATAGTGCTCATGGCTAAGTGGTATATTGTGATGAAGATGCTCATGGCTAAGTGGTATGTTGTGATAGTGCTCATGGCTAAGTGGTATATTGTGATAGTGCTGGGAAGGCCAACCCAATTCCTTGAGAGCTGCAGGGTCTGCTTGTTTCTTGTTCCTCTGCGCTTAATTTATCAATGAAAGCAGCCGATTACACCGTTAACTCGCCTCACAGGGTTTCTTTGGTCTAAGTGGTAATTGTGTATAAGATGAAAACAGAAACCAGCAGACCAGACTTTCATGCCTTAGTCGAGAGATGGTGGCGGATTAGTGAGTTGGTACGGTCTGAGAAGAGGGTCGATGTGTTTCTGCGTCTGTCTGACCCCGTTTCTCTCCGGTTCCCCTCTCAGATGGCGCGGTCGGGCGGCGGAAGGCAGCCGTGAGTCAGGCCCCCCAGCCCCCCGAGAGACGCCCCCCCTCTCCGCCGGGGTCTCCCCCACCGCCGGCCCCCTGCCCCCCCCAGCGGGCCCCGGGCCCCGAGCCCCCGCTGGCCCCGGACATCGGCCCCGCCGCGGCCCCTCCCCTCCTCCGGCTCGTGTCCCAGCAGGAGGCCGAGGACCCGGCCGAGACCGCCGGGGCGCTGGAGTCCTCCGACCAGCAGGGGGCCACGGGCGCTGCGCCGCCTTCCTGGACCCAGCCCTCGGACTCCCCCGAAACCCAGCCCCAAAACGACCCCAAACCCGGCGCTCAGTTCCCGCGAGATCAGGACTTCCGCTTCTCCCACGGGGCCCCCAGCGACACTAGCACAGAGGCCTGGAGCCAGGGGGCCGAGAATCTCCAGGGCAACAGCCAGACCCAGGGCCAAGGGGCCAGCAGGGCTAAAGGCCCACCCTACTGACTTACTGTAGTCCAGTCAGTAGGGGGAAGGAGCTCCCCCTACCTGCGGTGTGCAGACATGCAAGAAGGCGGTGAAAAGCCTTCCCTGCATCGCGATGGGACCATGTAGCTGTTGGGGGATGTTGGGGGATGGACCGCGGAGGAGAACAGAAACTGTGTGTATGGTTATACAGGAAGGTCTATGACTGCTGATGTCCCGAGAGAAAACCTGCTCAAAATAGCCCACTCTTAATCACAAGCCTCTTCGGGTCCTGGCACAGTGCTAATAGAACTAGCGCCATCGCTCCACCTTCATGGCCCTCCTGTCGAGAGAGGCAGCCCTGGAATGTAATCCTCAAGTTTTTTGCACATGGAATGAATTTGGAGTTGGTTTGTTATTTTTTTTCCCCCTCGGAAAGAACCCATATTTTGCAAGCAGCCATTACGATTACCCCTCTCCCCCCCCCCCCCCTTTTCCTTTTCAGCCTAGGAGGTGTGGAGCGAGCCTTACGACACCTTCGCTGGTTCCCGGCTTCGCTTGGGGACCTTGCAAGCCTTGCGGTGCCGGAAACGAGGCCGTAGATTTCCCGAGGGGAGCAGAACCTCCCGGATGTGAGCGTGCGGTTTCTCACAAACCCGGGTGAACCTGGCCGTTTCCGACGCTTTCGCCCTGACTGACCTCTGACCTTTGACCTTGACCATGTGCCTCTGTAGTGACCTAAGCGACCCCTGAATGACCTTTTCCAAAGGAAAGCCTTTTTTTCTTTTTCGTTTGCTTATTCCTTTTCTTCGTTTCTTTTTTTCAGCAGTTGATAATCAAGTTGAAAATTGGGTTTAAAAAATGGAGAAATTAAAAAATAATAATTTAAAGCCCATCTTTTTTTTTTCTTTTTTTGTTTCGTTTTCTTTTTTGTGTCTAGGGCCAAAGCGTTGCTGCAGATGGTGGTTTGGTCTAAAATCTACGAGTAGTGTGTCCACTGTCCGTATATGTGTGCACAACTGGAATTTCGACAGTTCGCTGCTCTCCCTATCCTTTGCTGCAGAGGTACCTTGCTTTGTGGAAGCGGCCATCTTTTCAGGTTGATGTTGCAGCCGTCATCTGAAGTACCAAACCGGCAGACTAGTCTCATACTGAGGGTTCATTTTCTTTGACCGCCCCGGGGGGCCACAATTCAGTATTATGTCGACCCGCACACAAACAAAACAACCCTTTGCTCGTCTTTCATGTAAGCTGTTGTCATCCCTCTACGCCTGTGAGCTCCCCACTCCCCCCTCTCGCTCACTCTACACAGTGAACTCAAGGTTTTGTGCAGTTATTTTCTACTTAAAGTGCTGAAAATGCTAACAGGTTCATGAGTAATGTTTTTTGTTTCTTCCACTTCAGAACGGCAGAGAAGGGGAATCGGACTTACTGGGTTACCTGTGACCGTAGAGATATTTTGTTATATACATGTTTACTTCTTTCTGTTTATTAAAGGAAATCTGAAGGCCAGCGTTTGTGTGTTTCATTGGAGACGGCAGGGAGCTCTTGTACTTTGGATGTCATTGCGCAGGTGTCCAGTAGAGGGTGCACTTACTCACACAGCTGGAAAACTGTTACTGTTTGTGTTCAATTTCAGAGAATTTAGGTTATTCTGTTCATACAATGCGAAAAGAAATTACCGGAACTTTATAATCCCAGTTTCAGGCAGGCCAATACGCTCCATCCAACAGGTCAAACATTTTTCCTGTCTGACACACAGACCCTGGTGCTGAAGCTAGACTAAAGCTGGCTAATTGATTCTTTTGATCACTGTCTTGCTCTGGTGTTTCCCTGCTTGTGAAGCTGGTTTATACTAGATCCTGATCCCAAAAAAAAAAACATACCACAGACTGTGCTGAAATACTGAATATTTTTGCTATGATGCCAGTAGGCTCGTGATCACCAACCCTGTTCCTGGTTTGGAGCAAAAACCAACAGGAACAGGGTTTGTGACCCCTGCAGTAGGCTATAACTACCAGTAGACCAACGTTTATGCTATTTTGTACAGTTGCGAATACTACAAATATGTTAGATTGAGGCCCACCTGAGGCAGAAGGAATACTATGAAACTAATATCTCCAACCACTGTTCTTAGCAAGTTCCGTAGGGCCTTTAGGTCTGGGATACAGATTTGGCATAGGAGAAACCGGACTAAAGCACTGCTGCTATTGGCAGTGATAGTAAGACCTCTCGCAAGGACAAGGAAGAGGGAGATCTTCTGTATGCTGTATTCACAGACGGCACCCTATCATGGTCATCTTTAAGGTAACGTTTGTACGCCAATGTGGTTCTTAATCGCTGGTAGTGTGTTCAGAGTGCAGACAATGCAGGTAATTCACAGACTTAGGGTGCCGAGCAACAATGTTGCATTGTTTTACAAGAGTCGTAATTACTCAAAATATGACTAAAACAAAGTTACAGAAGCTCAAACACAGTGAAGTGGGCAATTTTATTCCCACTGACAAGATTTTCTGTTTTTGACTGGATGCAGATTATTGTGTCTGTGGCTGGTGTGTTTAAAAACACAATGGAGCCTGAGCCAGAACGCTGGAGAAATCCCCTTTCAAATATAGCAATTAGCATTCTGCATTACATTAATGGCATTTGGCAGGCGGTCTTATCCAGAGCAACGTACAGCAAAGTGCATACCCATAACCATGGATAAGTGCACTGAAAGACCCTAGAGGGAATTTTCCACTGCACAACTAAAACCCATTCCACAATTTGACATGCTATTTATTATTCAAAACCAGCCTGTCTCCTTATTTATAAGCATACTGAATAATACAATATTTTTAGATGCTTACCAATATTTTTAGATGCTTACTAAAGCATCTAAATGCATGCGTTTTCTTTTTCTTCCTCAGGAATAGTCACTCAGACGAGAGATTCCTTGAAAGTCCTCCAAAGGAAGGCCTCTATTTAGATCTAGGCATCACAAAAATGTCCACCTGTTTTGGCAATAAATCTGAAAACGCAAACGCAACAGTTTCACCATGCATATTGAAAATGCTATGGTTTCGTTATGCAGGTGAAAAAAATACTGTGTTGCTTTATGCAAGCCTAACAAACTATACGCAGTTGGAAACGTAATGCCATTAGCTACAATGTTTTTCAGTCATCACTTCAATAACATTTCCGTAGTCGGTTCTCCGCTGAGCAGAAGTGATACTATATTACCCTGGGCCAGTGAGACTTTAAGGGGATAACAATTCTCTTGAACAATTATTTCACCGACTAGTCAATTGTATATATGCTGTTTTAAAGAATGTATCTTTGGCTATGGTCAATAGAAAATCATACAACCTGCAGCAGTAGATCTTTCTCCTTCAACTTTTTAACTTTGCCTCAAGAATGTTGGCAGCCATTTTGATTTTCCGCCATTTTTAATTATTTGTAAACTAGTCTGGGGCTAGTCTTTTGCTTGGAAGAACTTGTGGAACCTCAGTAATTATCTAAATAAATGTTGACTTCAAAACAATATGGCTGCCACACGTCATGAAATTTGGTGTGCGTGGCCAGTTTTACTACTGGGCGACATTGGCTCAGGAGGTAAGAGCAGTCTGTCTGGCAGTTGCAGGGTTGCTGGTTCAGCCAATATGGCCGAGAGACCCAAAGGCGGCAGCAAAGGTGTCACTCTAAACAGGAAATGGGCTTGAAAGGATGTTGATTGGAGGGAAATGGAAAATTGACTGACATTGGATTGACGCCCACTGGTACACAATGACTTGATTCTAAATTCAAATAGTTTTAATAGTCTGCATCGAGAGTTGATATTTGTCTAAACAACAGACTGAATAACGTGATTTTGTTAAAGTAGGCTGAATACTATTTTATAAAGTAATACTGTTTGTCACATGGGATGCCAGGGGAATTTGTTTGAGTGGCAAATTAACTGTTGAAATAGGTTTGTAGAAATATCAAAGTATTTCCCTGTGAATTTGGATGAAGATGCTTCTCTAAGATCAGAATGATAAATCCAGGATTTAAATCCACAATAAACCCCCACAAATTTTCTTGATTGTGAAATGATAGGAATATATTTTCATCAACATCTTGCATACATTGAATATACTTTATATTTCTATTCATTACATTAATATTCTTAAATAAAGTATTTAAGTTGGATATTGACTGAATATAAATGCTGTATAATTTATTCTTTCTTGCGTTAAAAGGCTACAAAGGCACAATCCTTGGGCATCATGGCGCTAGAGTGTAATCACAACATCGTACCACCAGAGGGTGGTAAGCGCAAACAAATCTGGAACCGAACGCAGCGATCGCTTGACAATGGTAACGATAAAAGATTCCCCAAACGCTTCAAGCTGGGCAGTGCTGGTTTTTTGCTGGTCAAGGAGGTAGACCAGCTTGGTCAAGCAGATAATGAATAGAGCTGTGTTGATAGACCAATTTGGTGAAGCTGGCAATGTGATGATCATTTTAGGCCAGCTGATTCCTGAATGTATCCTAAACCACATTTTGCAGTGATTGTATCAATATTTTGGGAGAGGAGCACCATTGATTGCACATCTTAGTCATATATAATTATGTCTTTGACCAATAAAATGGCTTCACAAACCTGTGATTTTGCTCATTTTGAAGCATTTTTTTAATAATCAAAAGTTACATCATGGCCCAGGATAACTACTACAAATGTAGCAAATGTTCCTTTTGTGTGGAAAGTGGTGGCACCCAGTCGTTTTTTTAACTGAAGATTGAACTCCATGAAATTTGTTAAATCATTATTCAAGTATTGTAGCTCATATTCTACCTTATTTACTGGTATTTCTGGAGAAATTGACAGTTCCCATATGGTATATGTAATATGTATTTCAAAGGTGGAAAAATACCAGGGGTCAGTGTTGCCTCCTGCATGGCCTCCATATTACAGAGCTCCGAACAGTCTTCAGGAAAAAATGCGGATCTGAAAAAAGAAGAAGAAGCTTTCAGGCGAATCGTGAAATCGTGAGGTTGCTATGCAGAGGCGCACACGCGGGGCTTGCGCGAGAGGGACCGAAAGCACGATCCTGCTCGCGGAGGACGCGTCGGCGGCTTGGCAGGCGCGCGGACGCGCCGTCTCCGAGCGGCTCGCAGCTGAGCCCCGGGGTGAGAGAGCGCTTTTAGAGGGGCGGCTCACCCGCCCCGGCGCCCAGCGTGGGAGTGAGAGAGCGCGTGTGCGTGCGCATGTGGGGTTGAGCGCGGTAATTAATGTGCCCGCGGGGAGCGGTCGGAGTGGGGGGGCTTTCGTGGGCAGCCGAGGAGAAAAGAGTGTGGGAGGGGGGGGGGGGGGTGTAGAGGGGGCACTGCCAGAAGAGAGGGAGGACTGGGAGCAGAATCCCTGCCATCAATCAGGGGGTACTTCACCAGATTGTGCCAGCAGCACCCCGACCCACGCACTTACACCCGCGTGCACACACACACACATGCTCACATGCGTGTATACACCCCAAGCATACATGTATGGACTTACCACTTCTAACACACACACACACACGCACACACAAAAACTTAAATATCTCTAGCACACATATATGATATGCACATGCACTTGCACTAAAAGCATATACAGATGCACAGATACACACACCAGCACACTTCTAGAGCCCCTTCACCACACAAGAATGCATAAATCCTCCAAACACGCACACACACATTTACATACCCCACCCACATATACGCATGCACACACACACACTTCAGTCACACCTACACACAAACACATGTTTGTGCATGAACACACACTTACACATGCCTATGTTTGTGGAAAGGCACTTGCAAATTACATTACAGTTTGACGTCTTTATCGAAAGTGACTTACGGTTGATTAGACTAAGGAGACAATCCCCCCTGGAGCAATGTGGGGTTAAGGGCCTTGCTCAAGGCCCCAACTACGCTGGGGCTTGAACCACCAACCTTCCAGGTCCCAGTCATGTACCTTAGCCACTAGGCTACAGGTAAATGCTAAATTAGCCTCTCAGGTCCTCGCACAGTGAGTCCTGGAGTTACTGGCAGATCCCATAGTACAGGCCAACCACTTCCCCCATCGTCACCAGCTGCTTCATACCAGTTGAGTGCCCTTTTGAGAGGGGAATGTTCTGGCGTGATTCACAGGGGCTTTGCGGATGATACAAAAGAATCTGCAGACTTTGTTCAGTGGGGACCGAAGACTGACAACCCAGGCCATGTTGACTTTGTTCAGAGGGAACTGAAAAATCAGGCCCTTAGGTCCATTGGGATCTGTGAATGCCAGGTGAGTAAAACGCCTTCAGAAGAGCGGCCTGTAGCGTAGCGGTTAAGGCTGGGGCCCGCAAGGTAGGTGGTTCAATCTCCAGTGTAGCCACAATAAGATATGCACAATCATTGGGCCCTTGAGCAAGGCCCTTAACCCTGCATTGCTCCAGGGGAGGACTGTCTCCTGCATAGTCTAAAGAACTGCACGTCGCTCTGGATAAGAGCGTCTGCCAAAATGCCATTAATGTAATGTCATGTAAAGAATGAATGAGAATCTTCTGTGTCTGCCTGCTCTGGGTGGATTCCTGTCCACAGCAGAGTGGGACCGAAGACCCAGGTCATGTGACTGGGGCTTGAAGTGATACAGGTGCTCATTCCTCTCCACAAATTCAGAACATTATGTTCCATTATAGTCAGGCTTTTAGCGGACACGCTAATCCAGAGTGACCTACGCAACATATGTTTACAAATGTTTACATCTAGACAGGTAATTCAGGTTAAGGCCTTCACTCAAAGCAGCAACATCCTAATGCTCACGAGCTATGCCCGGGTTTTTGCCCAGGTATTTTAATTTTCTTTAATGTTGGTGTAAAATCCAGCTATGACCAGCTTGAATTTACCAGCTACCACCTGTTTCAAAAAGATAGCTTGAGCTGGTCAAACTATATTGAGTTGGTTTGAACTGGTCAACCAGCTATCAGCTGTTTCGAAACCTAGTCTCGGGGGTTTTCCAGACTTGAGGATGGCCTGACCGATTAACTGTCCAGATCATCTTGTAATGAAAGGTGTTTACGGACAGAATAATAACCCTCCCGACTGGAGTTTTTCATTGTAAATATCAAATGTGCCTGGTAATTATGACCCAAAATCCCGTAGTTTGAGGGGAACAGCGATCCAATCTCAAGCAGGAACTCGCAGTAGTCAATGGGAGCTGAGATGACTGGGAAGCAAAAAGTCACGTTGGATGATCACCACGCAGGTTTGTGTGAGATCCTAGTTAATGAGACACAGAACTTTTATTTAATACATTTTTATTTCAGATTTTTCCCTTTTTTCTCCAAATTTGGTTGCCAATTGTACCCTACTTATACCTCTTATACCTCTCCCCACCTTCAAGCGCAAGCTGAAGACGCACCTCTTCAAGCAGCACCTCTCCCCATCCCTCCCTACCTCCCTGTGAACCTTAATTGTTGTCTCTGTGACTTGCTTTGTGTATCGGTATTTTTAGTTGGCTAGGTAAGCAGTGTTTGGATAGTTAAGTTTGGTCACTTTTGCTCTTGTTTGTTTGTTTGTTTGTTCAAAAAAAAAAAAAAAAAAAAAATGGCCCTTGTCCTTATCTTTGTTGTACAGGTAGCAGTTGAAATTGTACTTACCTCTAGGGTCTTTCAGCGAACTTATCCCTGGTTATGGGTATGCACTTTGTTGTACGTCGCTCTGGATAAGAGCGTCTGCCAAATGCCAATAATGTAATGTAATGTAATACCTGTTATCTAGGATACACCGCATATATACAACCACGACCCCCAGCAACACGTCTGGATCTAATGATCCGGAAAGCGACACGCTTTCTCCAAGCCGCGTCGTCTCCAACCGCAGCTGTGAGTCCGAGGCGATCGGGGCGCTGTTCTTGATCTTGAGTGCAAACGCTGTGTGATTTTCCGTCATTGGGCAAATAGTCTAGTGTACCGGTCCCCATCCTTTTCCCTTCTACAGCACACTTTTAAAGTGTACAGATTCTCATAACACAGACACACCTCTCTGAAAAGCGAGCGGCACACATCGATGTGACATGTCAACAGTAGGCCTCATTGTTTGTGCTTTGAATTCAGTGATAATGCATTTTAATGACATTTATTTTGGCTTTTGTGAATGGGATTCGGCGTTTCCCCACGCGATTCTGGTTAACTGTTGTGAGGGGATCCTGTAGAATCTTTCTCGCGGCACACTCGACTTCGCCGGACCGTTGCGTTTGGGGAAAAAAATAAAATCTGTGAAATCTGTCGTTATGTCTAGGGTCTCCCGCGTTTTCAAAATCGGTTAGGATTTGAAAAGTCCTGTAGTGTGCACCAGGCTTGAGAAGGGGGAGAGTGCCAGGTATCCGTTGGACTGCAGACTGTTCTCGCTACTTTAGTGCCAGCGTTTCCTCGCCTATTGCGTTACTCTCGCAAATTGCATTTATGAGATTTGGTAAGCGGAGGGTAATGTGAAGGAGTAGAGAAGCTCTAGTCGCAGAGAAAGGACTTGTGTGCGTTGTTGTTTCTCCAAATATTATAATTTTATTCGTGTCTGCATTAGCTTAATCATCTTTTCCATTAACTGACTATTGGGTTAGTGTGAATGTTGTCTTGCAGGTAACTGATTGATTGATCGAAATGTTTACAGAAATGTGTTTAATTTAAGATCAGCTATGCTGATTAATGGAAACGTAAGGTAGTTCTGCCATTCTGGATGGACAAAGAAATAATAAAGATTTATAGGCTAGAGCCTTCATAATGGTTCTTACTATTTCAAATATCCACTTCACTTGTTTTGCCTAAAAAGCACAGTAGCTTATCATTGTTATTATCCCAAATCTTCCTCAAGCGCTAAGAAATGATTTCAGTCAGATATAAGCCACAGAGAGGAGGCACAGATGACCACAAACTTATTTAGGCTATCATAGCTTATTATTGGCCTGTTATAACTAGCCTGTTTTACTGCAAAAACTCAATGAACTTGAATGGGCCTGAAATTAATTTGATATGATCAGGAAAATGTTCATATTGTATTTTTATTCAATTCTTTATGCACTTCAGGCTGTTAATACAGTGTTTGAATTAACACTGTATAAACACAGAAATTGTGTTTATTAGCTAAATATAGTTTATTCATAAGACAAATGCATTTCAAAAAGCAATTAATAATGCAAGGTCATGACAGCTTCTTTTGAGAAAAGATTTACACATATCTGAATGTACATACAAATTGCCTTTTAAAAATCGAATTCATGTTGTATATGTGGATGTATTTTTGTATATTTAATCTTTATGATCATTTCTGTTTTCAATTGGTATTTCAAAGAGTCCAAAGATTGAAAGATTATGCTGTCACATATTGCTAAACACCCCTGCCGTCCATGTCCATGTTAATAGTAGATATGGAAGGAATTTTAATCATTTGTCTGAGGAACTGAAGTCCTTCTGGACACATTTTCCGACAAAATTAATTCTCTGCAGTCGTCTCTGTTGCCTTACAGTAATTATAATGAAGTATGGCGATCGTAAAAGCTTTGCAATGGGCGCAACGGGCAGTGCTTCACAAGTGCTGTCCGTGCTGCATGTTGCATAGCAATGGACAGAGCTCGATACACCAACTTTCTCTATGTCCTGTTTTATGTAGCCTCTTGTACAGTTTTGTGACATAATCAAAAGTTGATGCTTAGCTACATACTGGCTTGTTTTGCCTTTTTATTGATTACTAACTTGGTTAACCAATAGATTACAAACAAGGGTTACAAACAAGGGTAACTGAACAGATTCCCATGTGAGATAACAATCCTAAAATAGGCCTAATTTTAGACCATAAAAAGAAAATAATTTTAGGTAATATCACTGGAATGTGCTCCACGAACGGCACATGCCAGTAATATCTCCTCATGATTCTATATTTATAATTTTACTTGGGGAGGAAAAAAAACATACAAGATTTGACATGTCGGTAATATTTACAGCCCTTGAAGTTCTTAACGCGAACGGCCACACGCAGTCAAAACACTGCAGTTGTTAACCGGAATAACACAACTGAACGTCATTAAAGCCGCCTGCTCTCCATCGCCGACGGCCGACCTGCCGTAGAATACCTGCGCTGCCTCCCGGCACTCAGATAAAGCTAGATTACAACAGGGACTGTGCTGATTGGACGGAGCGCGTAGCCGGTAAAGCTCTGCGCCGCCTCACCAGGTGGCGAAATGTGAAAGCGAGATTATGTCTCCCTCGCAAGGATTCTCCGTAATCTCAGCAGCCCCCGGCTGAGAGCTGGTGGCGCAGACCCCCTGATTAGCGTGGCTCAACTGGCTCACGGCTGGGCTTAGAGCTGAGCTGGGCTGGGCGAGCTGCCTCCGGAGGGGGGGGGGGAGGGAGAAGGGCGGTTGAGCCGGGTTGGGCGAGCTGGCTCCGGAGGAGGGGGGGGGGGGGAGAAGGGCGGTCGAGGGAGGTGTTCGACGGGTGGGGTGAGAAGTGGTGGCGTGTGATTGGAGGGAGATGAGGATTTCACTCTGACTGCCGAGAGAGGTGGCGTCTGATCGGTGGGAGGTGCGGATGAGGTTTCTGATTGGCGGGAGATGAGGAAGGGTGCTCTAATTGGGGAGGGGCTTTTAGATTGATGACGGTGGGTGAGGGGAGGGGAGAGGAGGGTCCCTCCACTCAGAGCTGAGAGTCACTTTGGGCTGCACTGTATCCAGGCTCCAGACTGCAGACTTAGGAATGTGATTTTTCAGGAAGTTAAGATTTCCAAACCTAGAAATTTTCTGGAGGAAATTGGTATCTGGCTTCATTGCTGTACATTCTGTCCTGTTATCAGCTGTCAGAGGGGGGAAAAAGCTATCGAGGTATCATACATACGCTGCTAAATCCACTGCTTCTGATTGTGACATTTAGGGTCAAGCTTAACTTAACTGGGGTTAAAACCTTGAGTGAGCTTGACTGTCATTAGACAGAACTCTAGAACTCTAGGTTTAAAACCCTAGACCACAGAACTGCATTACAAATGGATCAGCTAATCCTTAGTTTACAGACTTGGATAGCTTTTCTGGTTGTAATGCAGATCTGGTCTAGGGGTCTAATCCTGAGGTTTAAACTTCAGCTAAGCATGTTGGAATTGATTCTTCGGGGTCTGAGAAGGAGTATTTCTTAATGAACCCATATTTGACTAAAGACTAAAAATATTATGTTCAGAAAAGAGGGGTTGGGGGTGGTGTTTCAATGTCAGTGTGTTCTCAGAGAAGGGGGGAGGGATAAAATCACAAAAATGATCTTTACAATTTTCCCCCATAATCTCATTCATATTGAAGATACCCACATATTATTGAAATTCAACTTGTACTGAGTTCAGTTATACCAATCATGAGAGAACTCATTGTAGTTTTACAGATGGAGCCATTCCTGTATCATGGTTGGCATTTATATAGCACCTTTATCCAAAGCGCTTCTCATTCACCCATTCATACACACACCGACGGCAATTGGCTGCCATGCAAGGAGCCAACCAGCTCATCAGGAGCATTTGGGGGTTAGGTGTCTCGCTCAGGGACACTTCATCACAGCCCGGCCGGGGGATCGAACCGGCAACCCTCCGACTGCCAGACGACTGCTCTTACTGCCTGAGCCATGTCGCCAACTGGTATCATACCAGTTGTTAGTCGCAAGGGACTACTCATTTTATTGTTTCTTGTGAAAATACCCATGGATAGACCACATAGGTTCTGAAGGTATCAGGTTCATTTCAGTTGGTACTCTGAGAGTCCAAGTATCCACAAGTAAGAAACTTTAGGGGGACAAAAAGCATCTGACCTTTTGGTTGAACTCATAAAGTTAGCTGCACATCCATCATCCATGCCTTTCCATGAGGGTCTACATCTGAATGTATGAGCAGGATAAGCTCTGCCTGTTTAATGCTCTTGTCACACACACACTCACAGCCACACACATGCACAAAGGGTAGATGTGTTTGAGAAAGTGCGGAGCAGAACCAGACATTTCTTTACAAACAAGTGTCTGAGAATGCAGGTGTGTGAGGCCAGTGTGACAGGAGAGACTCCAGTCATGGATAAGAGGATATCATCAAATTATGAATTGATCAGGAGTTTACTTACAGTTATTGTCAAATAAAATGTTCTCAAATGTTTTCTGGTTTAATTAATTGTTCAATTGCATTTTAAATGCAATGTAGTTGAGATCCTTAGCACATGACATGTACAACTTGTGTGATTCATGCCTTATTCATCATTCATACAGATATTAATTAAAATATACTTGTATAATATAATATAGTGTTGAGGAGAGTGAGAGAGTGAGAGAGTGAGAGATCATTTTCAGTGAGAAAGACTGATAACAAAGAACTCACGTATATCAAAAGTCCTACAGGTCTGACACAGTAAATACAGATACATGGTTTAGACGTATGTGCATACCTGTATACTCTTCCTTACACATTAACAGCAAGAGTAAGAACTCTATGTGTAAGAAGATGATAAAGATCTTACATTCCTAACCTATGATTTGAGAGATGAAAACCCTTGAGGAATTACTATAAATAGTATGGAAAGAAAAACCCACACTGTAGCCTCCTACATTGGCTGGTTTGACAATTTTGAACAGATTTGTTATCATTAATGTGTTAAATGGACATTAATGTCTTAATTTGGACAATCATTAGGGAAATCAAGTCTTGCCACAACAGGACTATTGGCTGTCTCATGGTAACTGTCAAAATTTCACTTCGCACTTTCATTGCTTCTGCATACACTCTTGTTGTCTCCTGTTTGTTTCTCTGTGCTGTGGGTTTAGTGGTTGCGTTTTCATTGAGACGTGGTTGTGGCAGTCTGGCACATAATCGGTAGAAGATCTTTAGGCACCACTAGGGTAGGGGAGGAAGTCTGCATGCAAGGGTTACACTGATCTGAGCTTCATTTCTGCCCTGTTCTCACAGCCAAAAAAATTATATTGGACTCTATGGTCAATACCAGAGCTGCCATTTTGCCTGTTATTTTGAACCTATTATGTAGTTGTAGTTCTATGGGTTATTCATGTAAACAAACATGGAGGTGAATTCAGTCACCTGGTGGTGGGTGTTCTATTGATTGTTATGGAAGGGATACGTGGGAGATCGTACCGTAATCTCTGACGAAAGGACTTTGTGTAAATAGAATAAAGCGCCATAAACGCCTCTGTAAAACCTGATATTTCTAATATCCGTCCCTGGCTGTCAACCTGTTGGCCCAACAGTTCACACCCACTGCATCCTGTTTCCGTGCAGCACATTTATAATAGCATTACCGCAAAAGCATTCGATATGAAACTGAAGTAAACCACTGAACCAAAAAGCCTACAATGACAAATATTTCTGAAATATCTCACATGAGCTATACTGTTAGTTCGGCAACATATTCACCCCCTGAAACCTTTTCACATTTTGCCTTGTTACACATTAGTAATGCTTTAAAATGCCTCTCCTCTAAACCAACCATAAGCTCAGTGCAGTTATAACGTTAAATACATTTTATCCAGCATGTAAACTCCAGGCATTACCGTTTGATAGTGTTGTTCTTTCTCAGGAGTGGGCACTCTCCCAAATAGACCATATCTATGGAGTGCTGAAAAGACTGTTGCTCTCTGGGCAGTTTCTCCCATTTCAGCCAAATGAGCTTCGCTACTACGCTAGTGTTGTAGCCTGCGGGGCCGCCGGGGATTGTGGGCCGCATGAAAACAACTTGCCCCACCCCGGGCCACACCATCACTGCACATCCCTGTAAGTTAAGGCCCCTAGAATCATCGTACCTTTTCCCCCGTATGCGGCCCCTGGCTGCAGCAGCCCTCTCGGTCAACTCGGCACCTGCCCAAACCTGAGTGAAGTGGACCTCTTTCTTCTTCACATTTATGCCCTTTGGGAATTTTTTATTCACTTTTCCCTTTTGTTTGCAGCCTTTATTGATTTTGTTATGTCTTGTCAATTTTGAATGTTTTATTAATTGTAATGATTTATGAAAAAAGCCTTCACTGAGTCTTAGTTCAAATGTAAGTAATAGTTTTTTTGTATCGTGCCTTAAATGCGAAAGTATAATTAATTGAATGTGTTTTAATAAAAGAAAAAGCTTTTAAATTGTAAAGAAACTTTGAAACCAATAAAAACCCTCTTGGTCAATTCCCAAACAACTGCCTTTCTCATCCAGTTACTCTGCTTAGTTGGACGTCCTGATCACGGTAGTGTCTGGGTTGTGTCATTTTTTTGCCATTTTAAAACAATAGTCTTCTCCAGGTTTCACTCTTAAAACGTAAAGTCAAATTCCATGAGCAATTCATTGACATGGTCTGCAGTTTCTGATTTGACACCTCACAAAGTTGGCGATATTTATTCTGAAATTGTGCAGCTGAACACAGGTGGATCAGAAATCAACAGAGGAGGACCCTGTTAATTAAGTGAATGTAGAGCACACCTGGCTCAATTTAGCATGTTAATTTAGAGTGTTTAGTAAAGTTAGTTTTAATTCTGAAGACATTTGAGGATATTTTGGCATTATTTTACTCTTAATAGTTACTTGTGTAGCAGTTCAATTGCAAAAACTCAGATTTAAATATAGAATAGTTTCATTTGACAGCACAGCAAAATGAAAACGTTCTGAAGGCTCTTTACATCGTTGTCCCGATTCCCACCACTTGGCAGTAATGCTGTTCATTTTCCTAACAGGAGCCAGAGACAGTTTTCTACTTAACATTACAACTTTCTGAGAGACAGTCATCCTCTTTTATCAGAGTAATTCAGCTGAAGCCCCACACTGAAGGATGCAAAACAGTAAGGTGGGTCGAGTGGTGTAGTGGCATTTTTATGAACTTCTGTAGTCAGACTGCTGTTATTGCACAGACTGACACCTTTAATGTTGCCTATCGATCATCCTCTTTTGTTGTAGTTGATTTGAGTTGAGACTCCCGTATGCTCCCAGCTTTTTTTCTATTTTTTTTAGCTTTACCTGCTGCCTTACCGCTGATCCAGTCTAAACTGGGACGTCCTTAAACTGATCCAGACTCCGTGCTCCTGGAAGGCACATTGCGTATACTTCCCCTCAGCCCCTCTGTTGTTAGTTTTATGCAGCTGGCCCTTTAAAAGAGCAGGGGCTGCTGGGAAGGCAGCAGGCTGTCGGGGAGGAGTGCAGCCCTGCAGGACCATTTGTGCTGAAACTCATTTGCACGACGACACTTAATTGGCTACAACAATTAATTAATGTGTCGGAAAGTTGGCACAAAAAGTTCATTTAAGAGGTTTTAATAAGCAATTAGAGGAGAACTGGAGGAGAGGAGCGCGGTGCTAGAGAGGGCGAGAAGGAAAATACTCAGGCAGTGGAATAAAAGTCATAGGTGTTGTGGGATATCGGGCGATGAACCTGAGAATTTTCTCTGAAAAACATGAATTCCTCAAGCTCGAAAAAGAAGACGTATATATTATACTCCTTGTTTTGAACGGCTCATCTATTGTCCGTTCTGCCGGCAGTCTTCCGTTTCCTTCCTTAGTGTAACTTGGATAAAATAACTAGCAGCGTCTCTCCCTACCCCCTCCGTTTCTGTGTAAAATATCGCATGACTAATGAGAAGAGCGGGCTGGAATCCTAGGGAAGATGTCCTTGGAAGACGAATGCATTTTCAGCAGAATAATTAACTTAATTAACAAATTCGCATGCATATTCATCAGCCTATTAATGTCTCCTCCGCGCTGGCTGATGAGCAATGCGGTAATAACCATCTCATTTGCATACCGCATTCACACTACTCGCTGTGAAAAAAAAAAAAAAAAAAAAATACAAATAACGTTAAAAAAAACAATGGGAAGCGGGTCGACCCTCGGAAAAAAGGTGGAGACAAAATTGCACGCGTACACACGCGCGCACACACACACAAACCCTGCGCGCACACAAGCGGACAGAAGCCAACCAGTTTTCGTGGCAGTTACACAGACTGATGCAGACTTGCTCTCTGTCTTCTCCTTCCTTTGCCTTTGTGTGGCTCTAATCTTCTACCTCGGTGTGTGACCCTTTCTATGCAGCTGGGGTACAGACACAGTCTTTCGCCTAGCCTGTGTGCCTGTTTCTGTAGAGTAGGGTTACAGACACATAGCCTCTCCCCCAGTGTGTCTGTCTGCTTCCTGTGCGTCTCCGTTTAATTTATTCATCTGACTCGTTTGCATTTATTTACTTATTTATTTGTAGGTTTTTGAAGTTGTTTTTATGCCTGTGAAGACTGTGTGTGTGTGTGTGTGTGTGTGTGTGTGTGTGTGTGTGTGTGTGTGTGTGTGTGTGTGTGTGTGTGTGTGTGCGTGCGTGTGCGTGTGCGCATTGGGGGGATGTGCATGTAAGTTTCTGTGCATGTGTATGTGCTTGGACATGCCGATGTGTCTGCATGCATGCCTGTTTGCGAGTGTGTAAGTGAGAGGAGGTAGGATTGCATGTGTGTGCATGTGTGTGTGGCTGTGATTGCGTTGCTGTGATTGCGTTGCTGTGGTGTTGTAGTTTGCCTGTGTGTGTGGCTGTGATTGCGTTGCTGTGGTGTTGTAGTCTGCCTGTGTGTGTGGCTGTGATTGCGTTGCTGTGGTGTTGTAGTTTGCATGTGTGTGTGGCTGTGATTGCGTTGCTGTGGTGTTGTAGTTTGCATGTGCGTGGCCTTGGCCTTATTGAATTGAATTGGCTTTTTTTAACGCTTGCGCCCACACGCATGTTGTACGTTTTCTGAACACATGGTGCTCTTGTCTGTGTTTGTACATGTGTTTGTACTGTTTATTGCAGTTGTGAATCATGTGTCAGCATTGAACCTCTGTCATTTTCTTCACCAATCTGTTCTTGACTCATAAAGGCTGTGCTTACAGTACCTGTATTTGTTCGCATTTGTGTGTGTATGCGTGTGTGTGTACAGTGTGTGTATGTGCATGGTGGGTGTCCTTTGTATGTGTATCTGTACTGTTTCTGTTTATAGGTTGTGTGTGTGTGTACTGTGTATACAGCATGTGTGATTGAATGTGTGTACATGTGCACACGTGTGATTAACTGCGTGTGTCTGTGTTCTTGTGTGATTGGATCTGTGTGCATGTGTGTGATGGCACGTGTGATTGAATGAGTGTGCATACGTAGGTATGTGCGTGATTGATTGTGTGTGTGTTTGTGATTGCATGTGTGATTGAACGTGTGTGTGCATATGTAGGTATACGCGTGATTGATTGTGTGTTTGTGATTGACTCTGTGTGTGTGCGTGTGTGTCTGCATGCATGGGTGTCTGTGTCTGTGTATGCGTGGGTCTGTGTGTGCGTGTGTCTGTATGCACCTGTCTGTATGTGTGTGTGTGTGTGTCTATATGCACATATCTGTCTGTATGTCTCTGTGTGTGTGTCTGTATGCTAACGTGTGTCTGTGTGTCTGTATGTGTGTGTGTGTGTGCTCTTTCTTTTCTCTGTCCTCCTGGATCTCTCTCCTGGGACTCACTTGGCACCGCTCCTCACTTTTTATTTTCGCTTCACAAACTGCTGCTGTCTGCACACAAGCTGGTGCCCACAACAATACCCCACACTGACATAATCACACACTGATACTGACACAGTGATACTGACACCACTCACACACTGATACACCATTCACACACTGATACTGACACCACTCACACTGATACACCATTCACACACTGATACTGTCATCACTCACACACTGATACCCCATTCACACACTGATACACCACTCACACACTGATACTAACACACTGATACTGACACCACTCATACACTGATACCCCATTCACACACTGACACACTGATACTAACCCACAGATACAGACACCACTCACACACTGATACACTGATACTATCACACTGATACTAACCCACAGATACAGACACCACTCACACTGACACCACTCTCGCACTGACAGAGATACTATCACACTTATACAATGACGACAATTGCATTAGCACATTGATACTAGCACAGTGATATTAACAAAACAATTAATGCGCACCGACACTGCTCACGTTTTGAAACTAACATGCACTGACACTTCTCACAAATTGATTTAAGCACGCTTACATCTCACGCACTGATATGAACACTGACATTAACACATTGATACTAGCACAGTGACATCATTAACACACTAACACACTGCCACACCTCAGCGTGTTAGTGGTACTCTGCTTATACAAAGGCAGTGACACGTTTTACGAACTGGATCTAGTGCACTGACATTATACTGATTCTAACCCACTGACATTGCTTATATACTTTAAAACTGCCCCCACAGGGTGTTATGAGGCTCAACAGGCTACTAGAAATGTATTAATCCAAGAGTAATCAGGATATTACATCGATGATAGCCGCCATTTTTTTATTTGCACCGATAAAATCCTGCCAATTGATTGCTCCTTATGCGCTTAAACTGCCTGTCTTGATGAATGCTTATTGTTTTTTTTATGGTGCTATGAAGGCAAAGGAAAATTCAACATAACATTTGCGGTATAGTTTATTTCTCCTATTTCGTAATCTGTTCTAGTCTCGCACTGGCTGCTCGTACAAAGATACGCACACAAAGATTTACCGTTCACATGTCGATGCACAATGTCACGCTGGTAACCTGCTTCTGCTCACACACTAACACCACCTCCATACCCGACACACACCAGCAGCCACACACACTCATAATGACACACTGAGGCGGACATTTTGTGCACACACACCGATCGAATGCCCTGACACAGTGAACACGTTAATACTGACGCACTGACATCCCGCACACTGATCTAACGCACTCAGGTCATGAAGATGTTGGTGCGCACAAAAACCCATGGGAAAACGGATGCATTTGGGTACTCTCACCACGACTGTCTGCTCCAGGGGTTCTCAAATCTAGCTCTGTAGTACTGCCGTCATTAATCAATCAGTAATCACCAGCAGAACTACTGGCTTCAATGGGCAGATTTGAGTATAAGGAGGGTCTCCCCAGCCCTGGTTCTGCAGAGCCACAAGACATACAGGTCTTCACTGTTACTTAAATCAGTCAGTATGGCTGACTACACAGTTATCTGGCCTTTCTTGGTTTCTTGGGTCTAAAGTGGTTGGCTAATCTCATGTGCAATTAAGAAGCAGCAGATGACACAGCTCTCTCTAACCAGGATTGGGTGGCCCTTATCAACGGTTGAAACCAGGGGTCTTCAAGTCCAGTCCTGGAGGGTCTCGAGGTCTACAGGCTCATTCCAATTGCTTATTTTTGCCTCCTTGCATCCTTTCCTTGTATCCTTTCCTTGCTCCTTAGCTCTGCCCATCTGAGGATGCAAGGAAAGGAAGTGAGGAAAGGTGGCTCAGATGGAGAAATCAAGGAAATGTACGAGGCAAATGGAATGTCCTTGTTTTTTCAAGCATCAGTTTGTGAAGTGTACTCCAGTGGTGAATCCACAGGTTGATCATTTATATGTACGTCACTCATTCCGAAGAAATAACTTCCGCAAAGGATGCACTTGTGTATCCTCACTCAAGCTCAAGCTCCTTCTAGGAGAATTTAATGTCCTTAAGGATGGCTGACCTCTATCGATTTTCAGGTCAGGTGAGGATCAAGGTGACAAGGAGGGAAAATGCTTGATGCTTGAAAGAGCAAGAACGTTCCATTTTCCACATTTCCTTGATTCTTCCATCCTTGCATCCTTTCCTTGCATCCTCTGATGAGTGGAGCTCGGAGCAAGGAAATTATGCTAGGAAAGGTAACAAGGAAGTACAAATATTGGAAAGAGCCCATTGACTGGCTAGACTGCATACCTTGGGCTCATCCCAATTGCTTATTTTTTGCCTCCTCCTTAGTTTCCTTTTGTCCTTTCCTTGCTCCTAGCTCCAGCCACCGGGGGAGGCTAGGAAAGGAAGCCAGGAAAGGACATTAAAATGGGGAAATTGAGAGAATGGAATTAGGCAAATGTCCCTGCTCCTTCAAAGTTTGAAGACTGTTTGAAGCCACGCTAGTTACAAATATAGCAGAAGGGGAGAGGTGGATCCACAAGTAGATCATTTATGCGTCACGCATTCCAAAAAAATACTTAGGCATAGAATACACTCTCTTTTCCTTGCTCAAGAAATCTTTGAGAGCGTCCTGGCCTAACTCCTTGAAGGAACGTTTTATGGATCGGAATGCCCTTAAAGATGACGGACCTCGATCGATGTCTGGGGCAATCGAGGAACAAGAGGAATAAAATCAGTGATTGGAATGGGAGAGCAGAGGTAGACCTGCAGGTTGATAATTTAGGTTACACATTCCGAAAAAATACTTCCGCTAAAGGATGTGCTCGCATTTCCTCGCTCAAGAAATCTTCTCCTCCTATTGTTGTTTACTTTCAATACATTCTCAGATACATTTTCAATACTTTTACAGTGCCCTGCAGGTGAAGTGTGTTTTGGTTGCTCAGGGGCGGGCATACTCAAATCTAAATCATTCAATGGCGTCAATCAATTAGCTATCCAGTAGAAAAGAGCACCAGACTGGCCTTGAGGGCCAAATTTGAGTGTCCCTATTCTGAGGCATGTGTGAGCAGCTTCATATGGTTTTTAGGGGTACATTTCTAAGCGTCTTTTTTAAGGGAGTGAGTAACCTGGTTAAAACCTCTCTCCTGTAAGGGAATGAAGCAGTTGTCTGCTCATTACTATCATTTACTCCTTTTCCCCAGACCTCACAACATGTCTGGTCCTCACTAGTAGCTTATTCCTGATTATACTTCTAACATTTTAGCATTAACACTCACAGTTTGCGCTGGACTCACAATCAACCTGACACTCACACTGTACACACGCTGGAAAACTCCCTGATTATCTCACAAATGTATGCACGCACTCACAAACGAACATGCATAGGTACGCGCCCTTACACACGCACAAACACAAGTACACACACACACACACCACTCTGAAACACATCCCCATGCACTGGCACTCACACGCTGTTCTCACACGTAGCAGCCTACACAAACACAGAGACTCACGGACACTTTGGCTCTCAGACGCCAGTGCTCCGTTAATCGTTTTTCAGTTTTCCGCGCGCGTGGGCGTCGTGAGAATTCTGCACGTCGCCGCGGTGCCACTGAAACCCTGATACACACTGATGTTGGCACGGTGACACCAATGCATCAATAGTCATTAAGGCCTCTTACACGTAGCATTCGTGCTTCGAAACCTCTTCCATGTTTCCATTGTCCACTAGCCCATATACCACTAGTTAAGGTATATGACTGGGACCCGCAAGGTCGGTGGTTCGATCCCCAGTGTAGCCACAATAGACACAGCCGTGCATTGCTCCAGGTGAGGATTGTCTCCTGCTTAGGCTAATCAACGGTACGTCACTCTGGATAAGAGCGTCTGCCAAAATGACATTAATGTAATATAATGCTGTTTCAATGACCCCCCTCTGTTCCTGCTGGGCCATTCTAGTGAACCCCCTCTGATCTCATTGTGGTCTAAATGTGTTTTTGTGCCATTATACATTATTCGATTATAGAATAAAATCTATATATTAATGGGTCGTATTTTATAGAGTTCATCATTTTGACTTTGAAGTATATAAACCTTTGAATTATCTTTGTTTTATCAGATTATTTATGTGCAGGGTGCCGACTATGGCAGAACAGGACATCATGTCATGAATGGGTTTCTCCAGTAGGGGGAGGTAGAGCAGACCTTTTTAGACACTGTTGCAAAATGTCCAGTACTATTACCTTACCTTTAAAAGGTAAATTATTTTTCATTTTCAATTAATTCCTAGCTTTTTTTGTAGATGATAGTCATTTGAAACTTAATCTCAGAAAAAGGCTTTAGCTGAATATGTCAAATAAGGACTCAATTTTCCCTCAAAAACTGAATTAGAATTCATTATTGATACTTGAAATTGGTTTTTATTTCATTTTAATTTTTTTTGCATGTTGGCAGTGAAGTCTCGGCAAAAAACGTATCTTGCTTATCTAATTAAAAAAACTTGTGTGTGTGTGTTGGTGTGCTTGCGTGTGTATATGCATGCGCATGTGTGTGTGCGTGCCTGTGCATGCGCATGAGTTTGTGAGTAATGTTTGCAAGCATGTGTATGTGTTTCGGTGTATTACAGTCTTGAATAACCTTTTTTAAAAGTCTTGAAAATCCCAAACTACAGTTCTACCCGGCCTCTTTCACAAGTTAGTTTAATTCTTCAGTTTGTCATGTGTCCATGTATGATTCGTTGCTCCGATAGATTCCCCAATATTCTACCTTCCAATGACCATTTAGCCAATATTTAACAACTGACAACAACCAGTAAAAGATGGGCTCCCCTTCTGTTGCTGGGATTCTCCTGAAATTTCTTCCCAGCTGGGAATTTCTTGCCACTGTTTTTAAGTCTTTTCTGTTTTTAAGAGTTTCTGACATCACTAGAGGGTTCAGCCTTGGTTTTCTTTTTTCTTTCTTTTGACAAAAGAGAACATTACAAGAAAAACAACAAAACCAGGAACATAATCACAGCTCTCAATACAACACAGCCACTTCAACAGCACTGCAGATTTGCAATAAGCAATAACATTTTATATATACGCCTGAAAATCTTATAGCAATCTTTTTGTAAAATTGTTACAGTGAGATCATTCTGGTCATTCTGCAGAGATAACTACAACGATATCAGCGAGAATTCAATCATTCTCAGCACACTGAGGTAATCTTACTTTCTTGTAAGAGTGCTGCCATTCATATGTGATCAAAATGGGGGAAAAGAAATAAAGAAATTGAAACTACACAGGAATTGAGAAATTATGATAAAAAAAACTTTTTTTAAATTCCTGTCGGCTCTGCAAAAAGCACTATTAATAATATGAAGAAATCATTTGGGGATTTTATAATTGGTAAAAGGTCTACTGAATGCTATGCTGAAATATTAAGGCAGCAGGTCTTATGCAGGTATGTTGTTTTATGCTCACAATGCAATGCTGTGTTCAACATCTTCTTGGAAGTGTAAAATTATCATTGATCTGTGTGTCTGTCAGTCTGTGTGTCATCAAGGTATATATGCACACGCATACCTATGTGTCCATGTGTGTGTAACTGTAACTGTGTACACACAGTTACACGCACACACACGCAGACATACACAGACATACACACACAGTTACATACATGTGTGTATGTGTGTATGTAACTGTGTGTGTACAAACAGTTACACGCACACACACACAGACATACACAGACATACACACACAGTTTGTGTGTGTGGATCTCAGGCTCATGTGTATTGGTTGCCTCGCCTCTGTAGGGCACATTGCTCTGCATTTATCAGTTGGATCTGTATTTACTGGACGAGGCATTGCTCTCTCCCTCTCTGGCTGGATCTGATCTTTGGTCTGTGGGTCCAGTCTGGCTGACTGGTGGCGAGGGGGACACAGAGATTGAGATATAGCACATTAGCCGGTGTCAGGAGGAAATTAGGGGCAGATCTGTGTTCTAATCAGAGCACAAGCTCCGTGTTAGAGGAATTAAAGGCACAGCTGCCTTCCCCTTCTCTGTGCCTCTCTCTCTCCGTCTCATTCTTTCTCTTCCCCTCTCTCCCCCTCCATCCCTCCCTCCCTCTCTCCCTGAACCTCTCTATCTCTCTCCCCCTCCATCCCTCTCGTCCCGCACCTCTCTATCTCTCCCTCCCTCCATCTTGCTCACTCATCTCTTGTTCTTTCTCTCTCACCCCCTCTATCCCTCCCTCCCTCCCTCCCTCAGACAGACAGACCTTGGGGACCTACTCTTTCACTGAAGCCACCTGTCAATACTGGTGACGCCGCCTTAAGTATACACACATCAGACATCAAACATGCATATTCACATATGTGCACACCTGCACATGCATACAAATAAGTGCGTGCGTGCAGTGTGTGGGCATGTGTGTGTGGGTGCGTGCACTGTGTGGGCATGTGTGTGTTGTGTGTGTAGTGTGTGGATGTGTCCACCTGCAGTCTGTGGGTATGTGTGTGTGTGTTGTGTGTGTTTGTGTGTAGGTGTGCCCGTCTGTAATGTGTGGGCATATGGGTGTTGTGTGTGTTTGTGTGTAGGTGTGCCCGTCTGTAATGTGTGGGCATATGGGTGTTGTGTGTGTTTGTGTGTAGGAGTGCCCGTCTGTAGTGTGTGGGCATATGGGTGTTGTGTGTGGGCATGTGCGCCTTTGTGCGGGCGTGTCTGTGCAACATGAGGGTGTGTTAATGTGCTATTATATAGGTACCCCCTGGCACAGAGAGAGGTCTGTGTTATAAAGGCTTTACAGTAATATCGCACTGCTAGCACCTGGCACAGAGAGAGGTCTGTGTTATAAAGGCTTTACGGTAATATCGCACTGCTAACCCCTGGCACAGAGAGAGGTCTCTGTTATAAAGGCTTTACGGTAATATCGCACTGCTAACCCCTGGCACAGAGAGAGGTCTCTGTTATAAAGGCTTTACGGTAATATCGCACTGCTAACCCCTGGCACAGAGAGAGGTCTCTGTTATAAAGGCTTTACGGTAATATCGCACTGCTAACCCCTGGCACTGGATGCAGGCCCTGTTGGCAGGATCAGCATCAGACGTCCTTCTGGCTGAGAGCTCCCTCATTAGAGCCTGTCTGTTCTGTGGCTTCAGTAAAGCTGTGTCTCCAGCATGTCCACTCTGTTTCTTCAACCTCCGCCGACATTTTCATCGTCTATTAATAATCGGCGCACTTTCACCATTCTCAGACATGTAGGACGAAAGAACTGAATCATTGCATTTTTTTTTTCATAGCCCGTTTATGTTTTTCTTTCTTAAAATAATTCACATCCTGCGATGAGTTTGTTCTTTCTCTCTTTTTTTGGTGATAGGTCTGAATCATTTCAGTGGGCTTTGTGGAGGACAGTCTCGGATCGACTGGCCGCAGTGCTATTCACGGCACTGTGATCGGACGGCGATATGAGCAAAGCCGGACTGTATTTCCGTCTCTGCTTGCCTTTAAAGACAAGAAAAAAGTATAAAATTGTAATACTTATGTATTTTCACACAGTTTTTTTTCCATCCACTTCTTGGAAAACGAGATTTAATGAGATTTTACATCATCGTGTACCAGTATGCAGATGAAATGTCGGTCAATTTTCCGTTCTCCCCCAACAATATCCTTGTCACACAGCGTAGTGCGTCCACATTTGACGCCCCCATCCTCATTTGACGTCGGTCAAATCGACTCCGCGTCCTTCAAAAATTCTCCCAAACCGTTTCCGTTTCACTCGTGTTAACGTCATGTCGAGGAAGCTAATGCTGCACTTCCGTTTCAGCTGGTCTTTAAGCCTTTAGCCATTTGCTAACAACGGCTAACAGTAAGGCTGGAAGGCCGTGTTGCTACGATCTTCTCTCTGGTTGTATGAGCGTGTGGGCAGGACGTGGGAGCACTTCGATTTCCTACGGTATTTGCAGGAATAGCCAAAAATATAATATAACTAGCTACTTGATTTCTAGCTTAGTCCGGCAGGAACTAACACGCAGCCACAATATTTCCTTCAACTGTCCGACCATAAAGCATGCGAACTTGAACAAGTCGGTTGTGGCGTATTCCCAACTCGGAGAAAACTACAGACCCGACATCACTCGAAAACAGAGTCAACCGACCTCGGTCCAGATCCAACCTGAATGCTGCTCAGTTTGGGTTTGGAGTTGAGGGGGGAGGGGGGGTGGTTGGTGCGTGGGAGCTTCTCGATTCGGTACCGGTCTGGCGTCTCAGGCCGTGCGTGGGCGGGGTTACTCAGCGCTGGAACCCCGGAGAGCCGAGGACTGGCAGTGCCGCTCCGGCAGCCCATTGGAGCGCGGCGGGGGCGAGAGGGAAAGAGCGACAGATCGTGTCCTTTTTAACCAGGCGAGCGCTCACTCCCGGGAAGCTGTTGTTCATTCTCCAGACGAGCCCAGAGAAAATTATTAAGTGCCGCATTTATACGACAGAATGCTCCGGCAGAACTAGCAATCAGGGTTGGGCCCATTGATAGGTGTAGGTTTAATTTCAACCCCCTAGTCTCACGCAGTGAAACATCAAGTCTGATGAGCGTACTGTTCTACCTATTCAAGCAATTAATTAATAGGAAAATCTCGGAGTTGACATGTCTCCCCCAAGGCTGTATGTATGGGGCCATTTTGTTTTTAATTCAGTACATTCAGGAAATTAGCTATTTAAGTAATTGAAAAGTCAAATAGAATATTTCTCAATAATTTAATTTCAATTGCAATTTCATTTCCAACCTTTCATATAATATCAGGAGAGAGTTTGGAGGAAATTTGACACACCATATAGAATGTGGCAGTAGATGCTGTTAATAGCGCTTTTTACAGGTTAACAGTTTGACTTTGATACCCCATCGTCGTTTGACTGATGGCTGGCACCAGCGCGGAGTTTCAGCGTGTGGCGTCCGCTAATTACATACACCGATCCCCAGGCCGGGGTTCCTCCCACAGTGAGATTAATCTCATTTGCATTTTCACTCCTCTCTCTCAGGTGATTATCTCTGTTGTCATACGGCGTTACGCGATTCTCTCAGAGCTTCGCTAAAATAAGAAAGCTCGTTCCCTTTTTTTTCTTAATCGTTTGCCCACATATACGACGCACGAACAGAACATTAGGGTTATGATTGTTACTAAATAAGGAAACGTGTAGACTAATGGTAGGCAAAAAATGGAATTTTGATGTGCAAATAACACATTATGGTTCAAAACTATTATCAAATTCTGTGCTGCCTGCTCTGGTTGCACCCCGTGTGGTTTCAGCTTTACCGGAGGGTTTCATTTGATTTGTGCTGTGAAGTGTAAGCAGCCACATGTTGTCGTCAGCCATTCAACAACAGTGGTGGAGAGCGTCTCCAATATGTACTGTTATGTCCAAATGGAAATTGGATAAAAGGATAAATTCTGCACAGATATTAGGAAGTGTTTTTCACACAGAGAGTGGTCACTGTGTGGAATAGCTTGCCAGGACATAGTAGTGCAGGCAGAAACACTGGGGGGTTTTCAAGACCAGGCTTGATCCAGTGCAAGATACTATTTATTTTTGGTTCACTTTACTTTACTTGATAATATAGGTGATGTCTACCATTTTAAAGTGCAAAAGTTTTCCCTTGAAGGTAAATTATTTGATGTACTCAGTCAGCAATTTATTAGGTAGACCTGTACACCAGCTTGTTAATGCAAATATTTAATCAGCCAATCATGGGGCAGCAACTAAATGCATAAAAGCATGCAGACATGGTCAAGAGGTTCAGGTGTTGATCAGACCAAATGTCAGAATGGGGAAAAGTTTGATCTAAGTGACTTTGACCGTGGAATGATTGTTGCTGGCAGACAGGGTGGTTTGAGTATCTCAGAAACCGCTGATCTCCTGGGATTTTCATACACACTAGTCTCTAGAGTTTGCAAAAAATAGTGCAAAAAACAAACGTCAGAGGAGAATGGCTCGACTGGTCAAGAAGATGACAGTAACACAAATAACCACACATTACAACAAGGATATGCAGAAGGGCATCTCTGAACACACAATATATAATACCTCTAAGGATAGGCTACACAGCAGTCAAAGTAAAAAAATAAAATAAAATTAAAAGGATAAAATACCTAATAGTGTACTGCAATGGTTAAGAAATGATTTGAAGAAATATCTTTGCTTAAAACTCTCTTGTCATTGGTTTTAAATTTCACCAATGTCATTCAGCACAACCAATCATTTTGGACTATATCATATGAGGGTTCACATTTCACAGGATATGGCTCATAAACCCATATTATTATGCAGACAGGTGAGTGAATTGCTCTTAAATATTATATATTAAGTATTCATTCATATTACATTGCCAAACCCTGCTGTGCTTTTGATAAAAGTAGTGTAACGTGAAAATAAGTGAATGTGTTGTCGTATTTGGAGAACTTTCATTGAATGTAAATTTCAGTTCAAGGTCAGAGCTTGATATGGAGGGTAAAACTGTTGCCTGTTCATTTCAATCTGTTTACATTATGAGGAAAGTCATTAAGTGTAACAAGAAATCACATGGCAATGGTTGCACTGGTCGATAATAGTGTTTGTTAGTCTTTGGTTTAGGTAGGCTGTGTGCATTTTACCTATAAAATGCACTTTGAATATTTTATCCTGCCTCACCTTAGAATTTCTATGCCTGTAAATTTGGAAAAAAAAGGGTGTGAAAAGAAATGAGATCATTTCTAATTTACAAAAGTATTTGCAAAAGTAAGTATTTATGATGCATGATTTCTGGCAAACTTAACATTGGATCTGGCAAACTTAACAGGCACAACTTAACATTGAACTTTCTCGGAAGTAGATTTTAATTTGCCACTCTTCCAAAGAGGCCAGAAGTGCAGAAGTGATTGTTGACCTCTGGACAGTTTCTCCCATTTCAATGCGTTTATGCATTATGGCCCCTCTATAATTGTTGGCACCTTCGATCAATATACGATACTAGATTAAATTAATTATATTGTTTCTCAAATATTTCCTGATAAATGGTATAATCATATTGTGACACCATCTCCCTGGAAAAAAAAATTATAAACCAAAATTGTTTATTTATTCTGTTTCCGAATTATTGCCATTGGTTTAGTTTCTTTGAACAGGTTAGATTTAAAGGTTTGATTTCTCTTGCAAGAACAAAAACATTTTTTCAAAAATAATTGGCTGCTCAGTTGCTCCTTAGCTAGGTGTGTGTCTTTGCATCAGTAGTTCATGCGCAAGAAAGCTAACAAAAGGTCTGGAATTTTCTGCTTGTTCAGTTCTGATTGGTCCAAACACTCAACTTGTTTACCTCTGATTGGTTCAGAAACCGTGCACTTGTACATGCTAGGCACAGGCTAATCTGTCCTATCAGCAGCTTTGCCTAACTGCCTGAGTCTCCTCCTTCAGTTCTGTGTGAATGTGTCCACCTGCTACCTGGCTGCCACCTGCCTGAGAGAGAGAGTGTGTGTATGTGTGTGTGTGTGTGTGAGAGAGAGAGAGAGAGAGTGTGTGTGTGAGAGAGAGTGTGTGTTTGAGAGATAGTGTGAGTGTGAGTGTGAGTGTGCGTGTGTGTGTGTGAGAAAGAGAGAGAGAGTGTGTGTGTGTGTGTCTGTGTGTGAGTGTGAGTGTGTGTGTGTGAGAGAGAGAGTGTGTGTGTATGTGTGTGTGAGAGAGTGTGTGAGAGAGAGAGAGAGTATGTGTGTGTGTCTGTGTGTGTGTGTCTGTGAGAGAGAGAGTGTGTGTGTGTGAGAGAGAGTGTGTGTTTGAGAGATAGTGTGTGTGTGTGAGCGTGTATGTATGTGTGTGTGTGTGAGAAAGAGAGAGAGAGTGTGTGTGTGTGTGTGTGTGAGAGAGAGAGAGTGTGTGTGTATGTGTGTGTGAGAGAGAGAGATAGTGTGTGTGTGAGAGAGAGAGAGAGAGAGAGAGAGTGTGTGTATGTATGTGTGTGTGTGAGAAAGAGAGAGAGAGAGAGAGAGGGAGTGTGTGTGTGTGTGTGTGTCTGTCTGTGAGAGAGAGAGTGTGTGTGTGTGTGTGAGCATGCGTGTGCATGTGTGTGTGTGTGAGAAAGAGAGAGAGAGAGAGGGAGTGTGTGTGTGTGTGTGTGTCTGTGTGTGAGTGTGAGTGTATGAGCAGAACACAGTGCAGTAAGATTCTGGCAGCTGTGGTTTAGCAGAGATCCCCAGTGAGGTCCCAGGTCTGAGAGAGGTGAAAGACTCGTGACTCATAACCAGGCTGGACTGTTCCCCTTCACCCTGCACTTAATGAGTCCCTCCATTGTGCTGCACGGGCTGCTTTAGCCTCACTTCTCTTTCCTTATTTGTGTTGCTGTTGTTATTTTCAACTATTGATATGCGAATGAAGGCGGTGGATAGATATCTCCGGAGAGAGGGAGGGGCTGGAAGAAGAGAGATGTTGTTCAGATGTTTATATTCCTTGGCATCTGTTTTCGCGCTCTCTCTCTCTCTCTCTCTCTCTCTCTCTCTCTCTCTCTCTCTCCCTCTGCCCCCTCCCCCTCTTCCGGTGCCAGCTTTAGAGCTGAGATGCTAATGTGGTGCCAGCTTAGCAGAGGGGAGAAATTTGATCAGGACCAGCGAGGTTCCCCATTGGATCCTGCTGCTCCACTCTCCAGTGGAGTCCCCTTATCTTCCAATCAGAGGACATGTTGTTAGGGTGGGGATACAATGGGAGAGAGAGATTGGGATACTGTAGGAGAGAGGGAGAGATACAATAAGAGGGCGGGGAGAGTGAATTACAATTACAGTCGGAGACAGTTGGAGAAAGAGGGAGAGAGATGGAGTGGGGGTGAGAGTAAGAGATAGAGATAGTGTGAGACAGATGTAGAGATAGAGAGATGTGTGAGAGATGGAGAAATGGAGAGAAAGATGGTGTGAGATGTACAGATAGTGAGAGCGATGTAGAGATGGGGAGAGAGCTGGTGAGAAATATGTAGAGATGGAAAGAGAAATGTGGAGATAGAGATGGCGTGAGAGATGTGGAGATATAGAGAGTGATGTAGAGATGGGGAGAGAGATGGTGAGAGAGATGTAGAGATAGAGATGTAGAGATATTGTGAGACGGATGTAGAGACGGTGAGAGATGGTGTGAGACAGATGTAGAGATATTGTGAGACGGATGTAGAGACGGTGAGAGATGTAGAGATAGAGATAGTGATAGTGTGAGACAGATGTAGAGATGGTGAGAGAGTTGTAGAGATAGAGATAGTGTGAGACGGATGTAGAGATAGAGAGAGATGGTGTGGGATAGATGTAGAGATGGTGTGAGATAGATGTAGAGATGGTGAGAGAGACGTAGAGATAGAGAGATGGTGTGGGATATATGTAGAGATGGTGAGGGAGATGTGGAGATAGAGAGAGATGTGTGAGACAGATGTAGAGATGGTGAGAGAGATGTAGATATAGAGAGATGGTGTGAGACAGATGTAGAGATGGTGAGAGAGATGTAGAGATAGAGAGATGGTGTGGGATAGATGTAGAGATGGTGAGGGAGATGTAGATATAGATAGAGATAGTGTGAGACAGATGTAGAGATGGTGAGAGAGATGTAGAGATAGAGAGATGGTGTGGGATAGATGTAGAGATGGTGAGGGAGATGTAAAGATAGAGAGAGATAGTGTGAGACAGATGTAGAGATGGTGAGAGAGATGCAGAGATGGGTCCTGAGCATCTTGGTCGGGATCCAGACAGTTGTCATGGCGTCGGCTGATTGATGGGCTGCTGGCTGTGAGCCTCCAGACCCGGAGAAGATGGATTGAGGAACGGCGTTCCCTCTCCCTCCTGTCCCGCACTGCCAATCCATCACCCAGCCAATCCCGCTCCCCTCTCTGGGCCTCCACCCTCCCCTCCGCCTCTCTCTCACCCACCTGTCCTCCATCATGCTTTCTGTCTCACAGTATTTAACAGAACCACCTCCATTTTGCTGAGAAAGGGTAGAAACTAGAGGCTCTAGAAGTGAGTTCTAGAATTGAGCATTGTTTGTTTTATGTGTGTGTTGGCATGTGCTGGTGCGCGTTAGTGTGTGTACATTTGTATAATATGAGTGCATGTGAATGTGTGTGTGAGTGTGTACATGCGCCTGTGCTCGCGCACATGCTTTTGTGTGTGTGTGTGTGTGTCTGCATGCATACGTATGTGTGCATACTCATATGTGAGTGCACATGTTTGTGGATATGCATTTGTGCGTGTACGCGTGTCTAAAAGTTAGTTGAAGATTCATGCGTTCCTCCTTTTGTCTGTGTATTTAAATTGTGCGGTCAGCTGCAGATCACTGACTGCCACCTATAGCTGAACGTGACCTTTGGGTGGCTCAATGACATGGGATGACGTGACGGCATATGTGAGGTGTGAGCCGTGTGCGCATGTATGTGTGTGACAGTCCTGGGCCTGTCCCCCCACCCCCCCTCTCTGCCCCTGTATTGGGGGGGGGGGGGGATCTGGGGTGAAGTGATCCGCACCAAAGCCTCCTGTTCGGTGCAGTGCGGGGCTGCGGGAGGGGTGCATTATGGGTAGCTGTCTGAGGTGGCAGCAGATGGCACGCCACACTGTGGGCTGGCATTCAGGGGGGCACGGAGACTGTGGGGGCACCTCTCCCAGAGTGCCAGCAGGCATCGTAAGATAGGGAGAGCGAGGGGGGCGGGGGGGGGGGCCCGAATCCTCTTTGTGAGATTGGTAAGGCTTCAGTGACCCCGTGTAGCCCTGCTGCTGATTTTCAGGATTCCAGAACTAGCCCATCCCCCCTCAGACTGGGCTGCGGCCCTCTGCCGGGGTCCCTGCTTCCTGCTGTAGCTCCTCTGCTTGCTCCTACGGCCAGAGGACTAATACAAGAGGAGAAACATGCCAATGCTAATTAAACATGCTAATAAAACTCTGGAAAAAATAATATCAGCATATCATCAGCATACTGTACATGTTCACTCATTCGTTTATTTCCACATTTATTTATTGTTTTTTTACGAGCCTCACACGTTGTTGTTCAGTGCAAATTTTCAAAGGAAATTGAGCGTGATTTGTCACGCAGCAAAACAACTGCATTGTTTTCATTTAAAAGTTTTAAGTGTATAATTTACATGATTTCCACAATTTATGAATAAAAGGAGAGCTAGAGCGATTAGGAAAGTCTTAAATAAGGAGCAAAACACAAGAGAACAAGGAAAGTTACGCAAAATTTAGAAAGGTTGTTGTTTAGGCTGGACTTGCATGGTCTCCAGTTCAGGAGTCAGCAAAGCCCAGAATGAGTCTACAGCACTTTTGGCCTGTAGGCACAGACCACTTCTACAACATTATTTGCAGCAGAATTAAAAAAACTATGACATGGTTCGTTAGGACAGTAAGGTCGGCAAAATAATTAAGTTTTTTGTATTCTGTGAATATTCTTACAAGATAATTGTTGTCCTGGAGTCATATTGTTCGAAGAATAATAAAGATTGAAATAAGAATAGCTAATTTCATGCTCACAAATGATATGCACAAGAAGAAGCATCAACAGAAAAAAATAATGCAGGACCCAAAAACGATCCCTGGGGCATGCCACAGGTAATATATGCCGAGGAACACACAAATTCCCTAGCTGAGACAATCTTCTGCAAATTCTCAGACAGTCCCCCATGGTCTCTTAGATGTCTAATTAAAATTGAGAGTTCAACAATATTATAAGCAGCATTGGGATGCAGGACTAACATTGATATTGCTTTGAAATCAGCACAATATCATCAGTTGCTTTATTTGGGCCAGAGTCTGTGCTTAGATAATCTGAACCAAGGATTTTTCACACATGTTGTTCTTCTGAGAAATAGCATTATTTTAATCAAACAATTTACTGAAAAAATACTCATTTTATGTATGTTAGACTTTAAAATGATTCAGCATTTTGGAAGCTGCCAGATTTTTTAATCCTATATGGTTTTTCCACAATAAATTTAAAGGACATTTCGGTTTCAGTTTCAGGAATGATTTTACAACTGTAAAACTTTGTGCCTGAGGAGTCAGTAATGCTGTAGGATCAACCATTTCCATCAACTCTTAATGTTGTGAGGCTGCAAACTCTATGTTAGCTTATTGCAATTAACAAAATGTTCTCTAGCAGTGATTGCAATTACAGTAGAATTACTTTTTATTATTATTATATCAATCAGAATTACTTCTTCCTGCAGAAAATATTTCAGTGGTACTTCAATGTTATTGTAATGTCTGTGCATTGTAGCTTTACAGCTTTTTGTTAATGTCTATTTTCCATAGATACTCTGTCTCTGTCTATGGTATGCAAGCAACGAGCAGCTGTCTGTGTTCATCTGCAGTCTATGTCTGGAAAATGTGTTGAATATGAGACGACTGAGTGAATTCTGTCAAGCCCTGCTTTTTTGATGTTAGTTTGTTAGAGTCGGGAATACATTAGCTGAAGATTTTCTAAAGCTTTTAGCACTCGCAAAAAGGTCACACACACAGATCAATCTTGACAAATGAAACCAGGAGAACTGTTGTTTTGGTCAGAGCTAACGCTATGTGTGCATGCTAAAAGCTTTTGAAAATTTTATCTGAAAGGAGGCTTTGATTCAGGTATGAGCTAACTGCTCGAATGTTTTGAGGTGTGCAGCAGCCGGTTTAATGGGCTTGAAGCAGAGGCATTTGGAATGCTTATCATTCATTTTAATCTCCCTTTATGCATTTCAGAAAGATGCTGAGTAAATAGCTTTGCAAGCAAGCGAGCTAAATGTCACATCTTCCTATCATCGCAATCATGCAGAGGACAAAACGTGCCCGGAATTAAACTGCCGACACTGAACTGCTTGCTTTTCGCCAGAACCCCTGACTTTGACACACAACAACATTAAGGACAGGATACTTTTTTGACAAATTCACAGATATTTGTAACCGGATTAGCGACAGATGAAGATTGAATTCACGTTTGTAGAATATCGGTTTGTGAGGCTGGGAATGTCATATTTCTGATGAATAAGTAAAAAAAAAAAATGTATTCCGCCTACTCATATTGCAGTGACAGGGTTGATGAAGTTTCCTGGGTGGAGGTAGTGAGTGATGTTTGGTGTGGTTCTGGGTGGAGGTAGTGAGTGATGTTTGGTGTGGTTCTGGGTGGAGGTAGTGAGTGATGTTTGGTGTGGTTCTGGGTGGAGGTAGTGAGTGATGTTTGGTGTGCTTCTGGGTGGAGGTAGTGAGTGATGTTTGGTGTGGTTCTGGGTGGAGGTAGTGAGTGATGTTTGGTGTGGTTCTGGGTGGAGGTAGTGAGTGATGTTTGGTGTGGTTCTGGGTGGAGGTAGTGAGTGATGTTGGTTGTGGTTCTGGGTGGAGGTAGTGAGTGATGTTTGGTGTGGTTCTGGGTGGAGGTAGTGAGTGATGTTTGGTGTGGTTCTGGGTGGAGGTAGTGAGTGATGTTGGGTGTGGTTCTGGGTGGAGGTAGTGAGTGATGTTTGGTGTGGTTCTGGGTGGAGGTAGTGAGTGATGTTTGGTGTGGTTCTGGGTGGAGGTAGTGAGTGATGTTTGGTGTGGTTCTGGGTGGAGGTAGTGAGTGATGTTTGGTGTGGTTCTGGGTGGAGGTAGTGAGTGATGTTGGGTGTGGTTCTCAGTGGAGGTAGTGAGTGATGTTTGGTATGGTTCTGGGTGGAGGTAGTGAGTGATGTTTGGTGTGGTTCTGGGTGGAGGTAGTGAGTGATGTTTGGTGTGGTTCTGGGTGGAGGTAGTGAGTGATGTTTGGTGTAGTTCTGGGTGGAGGTAGTGAGTGATGTTTGGTGTGGTTCTGGGTGGAGGTAGTGAGTGATGTTTGGTGTGGTTCTGGGTGGAGGTAGTGAGTGATGTTGGGTGTAGTTCTGGGTGGAGGCAGTGAGTGATGTTTGGTGTGGTTCTGGGTGGAGTTAGTGAGTGATGTTTGGTGTGGTTCTGGGTGGAGGTAGTGAATGATGTTGGGTGTGGGTGTGGGTGTAGGTAGTGAGTGATGCTTGGTGTGGTTCTGGGTGGAGGTAGTGAGTGATGTTTGGTGTGGTTCTGGGTGGAGGTAGTGAGTGATGTTTGGTGTGCTTCTGGGTGGAGGTAGTGAGTGATGTTTGGTGTGGTTCTGGGTGGAGGTAGTGAGTGATGTTTGGTGTGGTTCTGGGTGGAGGTAGTGAGTGATGTTTGGTGTGGTTCTGGGTGGAGGTAGTGAGTGATGTTGGTTGTGGTTCTGGGTGGAGGTAGTGAGTGATGTTTGGTGTGGTTCTGGGTGGAGGTAGTGAGTGATGTTTGGTGTGGTTCTGGGTGGAGGTAGTGAGTGATGTTGGGTGTGGTTCTGGGTGGAGGTAGTGAGTGATGTTTGGTGTGGTTCTGGGTGGAGGTAGTGAGTGATGTTTGGTGTGGTTCTGGGTGGAGGTAGTGAGTGATGTTTGGTGTGGTTCTGGGTGGAGGTAGTGAGTGATGTTTGGTGTGGTTCTGGGTGGAGGTAGTGAGTGATGTTGGGTGTGGTTCTCAGTGGAGGTAGTGAGTGATGTTTGGTATGGTTCTGGGTGGAGGTAGTGAGTGATGTTTGGTGTGGTTCTGGGTGGAGGTAGTGAGTGATGTTTGGTGTGGTTCTGGGTGGAGGTAGTGAGTGATGTTTGGTGTAGTTCTGGGTGGAGGTAGTGAGTGATGTTTGGTGTGGTTCTGGGTGGAGGTAATGAGTGATGTTTGGTGTGGTTCTGGGTGGAGGTAGTGAGTGATGTTGGGTGTAGTTCTGGGTGGAGGCAGTGAGTGATGTTTGGTGTGGTTCTGGGTGGAGTTAGTGAGTGATGTTTGGTGTGGTTCTGGGTGGAGGTAGTGAATGATGTTGGGTGTGGGTGTGGGTGTAGGTAGTGAGTGATGCTTGGTGTGGGTCTGGGTGGTTTCCTTTAATAGAAGCAGCTGTGATGGTGTAAAATTTGTGTAGCCTTATTTTTGCTTTGTGTTTAGCTATATCAGCGTTGTGTAGCCTTGAGAGAATGCAAACAGGGCCTAATCTTGCAGAATAAAGACTAAATATTAATCAGGGATAAATATTGCCATGGTTAAAAAATGCCAGATTTAAGCAGGGGTAGGGGTCTGTTTTTTAATGTCTTGTCTTTGACCCAGTACCGTTAGCTGAACGGTTTAGTTTTATGAATTCATTTGTTGACCAGGCTGCTTGCATTCATCTGTGGTGTACCGGCTTGTCCTCTTGATAAAATGCCACAGTGACCATTGTTGACGTAATTGCTCGCTCCCAGCTCGATTAAAATCCTGCCAGTACCAGAAATTAAATCGGGCCGTTTCTGGATCGGGTCGCATCAGCTCCAATCACATTTGAACGAGCCCAAAAGCTCCAGCACCGGTCCAACAGCGGTCTGGCGTCACTCAAACGACTTTGCAGCAGAGTCCAGACTGTAGCTGGAGCCGGCATGTCCAGACAGTTGCTCCACATCCTTATTTGTGCGTAATTGGTTTGAGCGGGGGCCATTTTGTGTGCTGCGCGCGCCGTTAAGGCCAACGGAGCACCTGAGTTATTGTTAAAAATGAGTCTCAATCTATTCCTAATTAAAGTGCCGGCAACAACCGGGCGTATACGACAGCTCGCCGCAGAACAGATGTTGTGGAATTTAAGATGCAAACGCGTCTCCCCCCTCCCCTTCTCCCCCCCCCCCCCCCCCCTTACACACCTCCCCTCAGCTAGCCTCCGCACAGGGGCACCATGTGGCACGCCATTCCCCCTGGCACCCCGCTCACACTGCGCCAGCTTCGCATTGTCTTCCTCCGCCGACTGGAAATCCACCCAAACTCCTAAACCCTCCATCCCTCCCTCTCTTTTCTGCTTGCACTCTCACAAAGACACGCCGCCGCGCGTACAGTGTAAGGGGCGAAACCCGACGGAGCGATGGCGAAACGCATTGTTCGCGTCTGATCTTGTCGTTAAACTCGGCTTTAAATGCAGAAAGGTCTTTTTTTTTTTCTTTTTTTTTTTTTTTACTTCCCAGTGTGTGGTTTACAATATGCCACTGATAGTTGGCTTTATACGTTTTGGATTAGTGTCCTGCCATAACCAGCACATCACAAAAAACAGGCTGTGTTTATCTTAATTTTTTCTTCTTTTTTTTCTTGTGTGTGTGCTTGTGTGTGTTGAGAGAGCACACTGGTATTTCATGATTCCTAGCATGTTCAATCCAAAACTTTGATATCGACACAAAGCAAATCTCGTGTGAATAGTATGCACTGCAACATTGAAATGTATAATTTTGATACCAACTGTACAATATTATGTAGGCTAAGTGAACATTCAGTTCAGTCATCAATGCATGAATACATTTTAAAATGTATTATGTACATTTGAAGCAATCTCAGGGAAATGGAAGTTTTAATATTTTTTTAATAACATTTCTACATCACATATATTTCTTAACAGGTGTGACTAATCTAAACTAGACTGAACATGTATTCCCTGTTTTTTTACTCGTAGTATTTTACAGTTCATCAACAACTGTACCAAGCAGAGTGAATTCATTAATCTTATCTACAAGAACTGAACTGCACATTGAAGTAAAATGAAAGGCCAGAATTTAAAGGCTCATTTCTTAAAAGAACACTGCCATGTGAATATAGAGAGACCAGGTTAGGTATGCCAGTCGTCTTCTCTAAAGCGGCTTTGACATGATCAGCATCAAAACGCTCAACACGCTGTCGAGCCATTACATTCCTATGGAGAGAGTGTTGACACCTGACTTGGCAGCAACGCTAAGCCTGGCGCAGCGCACAGCTCAAAATAAAGCCAAGTTGAAAGTTCAAATCGTTTAAACTTTGACCTTGTTTGGAGCTGACCTTCGCTATCATCACACACAGCTTTGTATGAAGCAGGCAGATGTAGCCTACCGCCACCAGCAACACAGAGTGTATGAAGCAGGCAGATGTAGCCTACCGCCACCAGCAGCACAGAGCCCAGGCAGGGCCGTTTCATGTAGGCTTTCACGGCTAACCGAGTGAGCCTGATTATTTTGTTGACATTTTGTTGTAAACCCAGGATTTTCTCTTTCTGAAAGTGAGTTTATAATTTAGCCTTTTATAACCGCAGCGAACCTACAACCATCCAGTATTGTTGCGGCTTCTTACAGTTTAACAAGCCAACGGCTTTCTGGATGGACGACGACTGAAGTTTCAACAGCTGGCGATGTTCTTGCGTTTCAAGTTGACAAACATATTTCAGGTTTGTAAGATGGAACTGTTCTAGTCTAGATATCTTGATAGTCTATATTTCCCATTGCTTGATTTTAAACTCAATTATATTCCTATATTACGAAGACTGCAACTGCTACTGCTGCAATTATGACGATGATAACGATTATGGCAATATTATTGTTATCGTCAATGTTTCTGTCATTATATTGTAACATCATTATTATTGATGTTACGATTGAGAATAAGTACACACTGCAAAAAAATATCAAATGTGTTCATTCAATTTGTATACCTCAAGATTCAGTCATGATGAATTTCAGTGATTCATTTGACATCTTTGAACTATTTGACCTCCTATCTTTCTAGACCATTCAAAGACTGCCGCGTGGCATTGTTCCATGTGAGCGATGTCCACAGTCGTGCAGAATGCTGATTGGATAATGGAACTGAGGGGGCGGGGCATACCCTGGCATGATCATCCCTACAGTATAAAGGCTAGGGAGGTGTGAGAGCCTGTTCTGGGTTTAGCCAGTTTTATTTTCTCGCTTTGGTCTGTAATCTCTTAATCTCACCAATTGAGTGAGAGGGGTTTGGCCTTCTGTGCAGATCCTCTGCTCATTTCCAAGCTGTTGAACCACGCAGCGGGACCCTTTTGGGGTTGTTTGCTTTCCTCCTCAACCTTTATTATGAGAACGCCGTGCCCTGTATTCACTAAACTAAATTGCAATTCTAAAGCAATGCGCGATATATTTTCTTCGCACGCATGAATTCATTTTAGTGACTTTTTTCACAACTCCACAAACTGAGCCGATAACGATAAAAACTAACGCCTCCATTTAATTGCGATCAAAAGTTAAGGACTAACGTTTGTTTGTATGCTTTAAAAAAAAAAATATATATATATATATATCCGTCTAATTAAAAGCTTCAACTTCAGTTCCCCAAGCGATTCGCGAATACTTTCATTTTCACAAGGATAGGGTTCAGGTCTCTGCGTAACAGGCCTGCATATTTGGCCGCTCGCCTCTCTGCTGAAACGTACCTTGACACTGCCTGTCAAATTTCTTAAAACAAAACCCGAGTGTAGGAAGGTTATTTGCTTCCGTTATTTAATATGGGTTAGTTTGGGAATCATTAGGTAGAGGGTTTTGATGTGACTAACTGAGGACGTGCCCTAGTCTTGCTGGGTACTCAAATTACATTTCTGAAGTAAATCCAGCTGTGTGCGTTGTATATGAAATGTAAACCGCGGCATTCGGGTGAAGGGTTAAATGAGCTTCTGCTAAATGTCGAGATGTAGATGCTGTTCCTTCATTCCAGGGAAAGCTTGCTTTTAAGTCGTCTTCTGGATTTCGGTAATTGGATTTAATGAAACTCTTCCGCTAGATGACAGAGGAGGTTATAGCTGTAAAATGGCGCTAATTGGAAGAAACTTGCGAGGATGTATTTAATTATTTAAACGTATTTAAATGTCCACATTTTTTCTTTAACTTTATTCACATAACCTACAGTATACGCCTGTATAGTTAAGCTATCATTGAAGTTTCATTGGCGATGAAAAAAGCAACAAAACCACACATACAGTATATGGATGTATTGTTCACAGAGGCAATATTATTAATAAAATAATTATATAAAATAATATTCACTGTAAATCTATTGCAATAAAATGACAGAGTCAGTGCTATTTCGCAGACTGTGGCAGGTAGCTTTGTATTATAGAGCACCTGTTCTTTTTCCCAGGGTGATTTTGACTTCAGGCATGCTTTCTGCATCTACTTATTTCTATTCATTTATGAACATAAATGTATAACTATTTTCACTCGCTGCTTGTCTTTTTGTAAAAATGTACATTCCCACCACCCACACCCGCCCACACACACACACACACACACACACACACACACACTCCCCTGTTAGAGTGGCAGTCAGACGCAGGTGACATATTGAACGCCCTCGGCAAGATTCTTCCTCCTGAGTGAGATTCCAGAGCAGAGAGGCGGTCCCAGGGGAGCAGGACAGGGGGTGGGCGGACAGAGATGTTTTTGGGGGGGTGGGGGGGTGGGGGGGGGTAGCTTGTTAGAAAGAAGGACAGAGAGAGAGAGAGAGCGGGGGAGGAATGGAGAGGAGGAGGAGGGAGGGGGAGAGACAGAGACCCAGGCCTCGAGGGACGACGCTCTGCCTCCCGATGGTCTGTTGCGGGCGGCCGCGCGGCTCTGGGATTAACGGGGCTGCACAGCGGCCAGGCACTGCGCCATGGCAACCTGCGGGGGCGTACCTGCAGGCACCTGCAGCACAGGGGCTTTATCCAATCACATCCGTCCAACAGCCCCACGGAATCCGTCTGAAACGCACGCTCAGGCCACGGTACCAGCAGCATACAGCCGTAGAATTACATGTGATTTTTAAAAAATGTTTTCATTTTAACCCCACTCTTAACGCTCTGTATACTCCCCTTGTCCTAAGGGTCACAAATGACACCTTAATTTATTTTCTATTTTATTAGTCATTTTATTTTGCATGATGCCTTTGCATTTTGCACTCATCACAAACTTTGTCATCAAATTTCAAGTTGAAAAAAGATAATTTAGGGGGTTTTCTCTGTTTTTAAAAAATAGTGGCGGGTCATTTTTGACACTTAAGACAATACCTAACCCTAGTCTGACCCTTAATAAGAAAAATACATCAAAAATAAAAATTGCACTTACAATGACTGTCTTTTTGTTTAGAACATCTCTTAATGCATATTTTACTCATTATGGATGTGTTGCTTTTAACCTGTGTAAGAACCTATACACTTGTAAGTGGCTTTGGATTAAAAGCGTCTACCAAATGACTAAAATGTAAATGTAAATATAAACAAGGGTTAAAGTCCAAACCTCAGGAATCAGTGGTCATCATAGATGATGATCATGTGATGCGGTTCTTCTCGAAGTCATTGGTGTCCTGCCCTTCCATTTGTATAAAACTGCATGACAAAGAGTGTAGACTAGGAAAATACAACATGTTTGTGACTGGGAATAAAGTGAATGTTTTTGTGTGTGTGTGCATTGTGTGTGTGTGAGTGAGTCAGACCAGGGTCAGATATGTAATTGCTTTGGATTTGAATAATTTTACTTCTACTGAACTTGTCCGGTGTTTTGGAACTTAAAAAAAATATAAATCTCTTCCTTCTGGTCCTCTTGGCTGGCTCAGTGGCACCTGGCAAGATCAATCAATCACAGAAAAGTATTTGACTCCAAAACAATTATGTATTTGGTCTGTATGTATAAGGTCAGGGGGCATGTGCGTGTATTTAATAGAATTGTGTTTGTGCCTACATCTTCAGCTTGAACACTGGTTCAAATTACGCCACAGAATTCAAACTTTTGACACGTATCCGTGTCACTCTGCCGATCGGATAAATGCATCGCTGTGTACAAACGTGCACTCACATTCAAGCCAATGAAAATACGTCTGGTTTGCGTGTCTACATGTCTGTGTCTGTGTGTGTGAGGAAGAGAGGGAGACTATAATGAGTTACATGTGGCATGTGATGTAACGTGGACAACATGTGATGTACAGATTGCATATCCCCCTGTCCAGATGCATCAAACATATGTATATATTTTTGTAATCACTCACTTCTTTTCTGTTTTGGATTTGAATGCGTTTCCTTTGAATTTTGTAAAGTATTTTTTCTATTAATTTGGCTTGTGCCGTGTTAAAGTCCACATTCCTTTGGCTTTATGTCTCTTTTTCTGGATGCAATATACTTCATTTTGTTTTTCTTTCTTTCTTTCTTTCTTTCTTTCCCTTGTTTTAAATATTTAATTTGGTGCACAGCCGGAGACAGACAGGCATGTGTCTCCGTGATACTGGTTTATCTCTGGTTGTTGCTGGCTGTATAAAAATAAACATACTCCAGTTGTAATGAACAGATGTCACTGAATTTAAATGCACACTAAACACCCCCCCCCCCCCCACACACACACACACACACACACTCTCCATCCTTACAGACACTCACACACACACACACACACGTCTCCCCCTTCCTTCCTGTTTTACACACATGTACACAGAGCACAAAGATATAGCCAGCATCAAATCACACACACGCACACGCACTCCATCCTGACACACTCACACACACTCCATCCTTGCACACACTCCATTCTGACCTGTGATGCGCATTCATATACTAATTCACACACATACGCACAGAAAACTAACAACTCTCTCTTTCTTCCTCTCTCTCTCTCTCTCTCTCTCTCTCTCTCACACACACACACACACACACCTCTGTGTGTCCTCTTGCTTGGCACATGCTCTGCTTGTGATGCTGCCAGCTCAGCCTGTGGGATTGAATGGGGGCATTTGTCAAGGATGGACAGTGTTTAAAATACATGTGCTTGCATTATGTATTGGTACATACGTATGCATTTCCTACATAATACAGACTGCTCCCTGCCTTTTAATTATGCTGATTTTAACCAGGCTGGAATATAACATGTTCAGGTGCGGTGTCTGTCAGTATGTGTACGCAGGTGTAGTCTCTCTTTGTGTGTATGCAGGTGGTCTCTCTCTCTCTCTCTCTCTCTCTCTCGTTTTCTGTGTATGCAGGTGTAGTCTCTGTCTCTCTCTCTCTTGTTCTCTCGTTCTCTGTGTCTCTGTCTCTTTCTCTCATTCTCTGTGTCTATGTAGGTGTAGTCTCTGTCTCTCTGTCTCGTTCTCTCTCATTCTCTGAGTATATGCAGGTGGTCTCTCTCTCTCTCTTCTTCTCTCTCACTCTCTGTGTATATGCAGGTGCAGTGTCTCTATCTCCCTGCACATGAGGCATATGGGTACAGAATGTATGCAGAAGATCTTGGAGTCAATGGACATTTGAGCCCCAGGCCGGGTTCTCCTGGAGCGCTCTAATTTCATAGAATGTGTAGGTTAGATCAGTGAGCATAGCTGCACAGAAGGTCTGGATCATGTGATCATTTATCCAACACCTGAATGCCAAATTGGCCACAGGGGAATGTACACTCTTTTCCAAATTCACACACCTGGTGTGTGGCTTGCAGGTAAAACCAAGTGAGTCAGGTGAAAAGTTTGGTACTAAATATTTTGCACCATGCCTGCCAAGTGCGATCATGTGATCTAGGTAGGCTTTCAAATGGAGGGAAGTTCCCAGATAATTTCACATTTCAATCTCATGACACCAAATCTCAAAACATGTAATCACAAATAGAGGAGGGTTGTCCACATTCCCCAGAGAAGGTGGGTGGTTGGGATAAATAATTAGCCTTGGTCAAGCAAGTCAATTAAAAAATGTAATACCTTATTTTCATCAAAAGATGAAGTTGTTCCTCATGCATACTGTAGGCCAGTCTCATGTAATGTCTCAGATTGAAGGAAATATATCAGGGTCCTCCCCAATTGTCAACAGAGTGGTGCTCAGGCTCTTGTGTATTTGAAGTGGAAAGGCGTTCAAAGGAGGGGGGTTCTTCCTTATTTAGGATATTAAGATTTTGTGCCTTATGCAATTTCCTGTTTTTTGGGGCACCCTAAAAAGCCTTAAAAAAATAAGGATTAAGAAGCAGAAATAATTTATGCCAGTGATCAAAGTAATCTTAAAAACACCTGCTACACATGCTGTCTCTCACCCTGATGAAGGCTAAGCAAGCTCAAATGCGTAGGCAATTACAACACGGTTTTTAAAATAATTGCCTCTGTGGATATGCCCCATTAATAAAGCCATTTTTAATATTTATACTAAAGAAGAATGCCTTGATTGTTTTTCATTATTGATCTCAAATTAAAATTTATCTGAACTGATAATAAATAAAATAAACAAGTGTAAAAACATTTCTATCTTCAAGGTCTATGATTTATAATTTTGTATGAAATATATGAACAGTCCAGACTGAGCTTCCATCACTTTGGTAGAGGTTAATCTTGGTCTCTTCAGTCCATAGAACTTTGTTCCAGATCTTTTGTGGCTCATCTCTGTACTTCTTTGCAAATTGTAATCTTGCCTTCCGATTCTTACTACTGATGAGTGGTTTGCATCTTGTGGTATAGCCTCTATATTGCTGCTTTCAAAGTCTTCTTTGAACAGTTGATTGGGATACCTTCACCACTGCCCTGTGGAGATTAGGGATTGTTTGTGATGTCACTCACTGATGTTTTGGGGTTTTTCTTTGCAGCTCTCACAATGTTTCTGTCATCAACTGCTGTTGTTTTCCTTGGTCGACCTCTTCATGTTGGTTTATCTTTCCTAACACAAATGCGGTCTTCACAGGCAAAACCCAAGGCTAAAATTAAGAGTAGACATTCAGAACTATTTATTGTTTAACCAATCAATCTAACAGGACACATATGGGAAACAAGAAACACCTGTCAGTCACATATTCCAATACTTTTGCTCACCTAAAAATTGGGTGGTCTGATACAAAAGGTGATATGTTCTAAGTTGCTTAACAAATCTAGATAAAAATACCATGAAATAAAAGCTGAAATTCGGATCTGTCATGACATGTCCATCTTTTGACCTCAAACTCAGTTGTCTTCAGTGTATAGCAAAAACAACGGAATTGACCTTGCGGTTCCAAATCTTTTGGAGGGGAGTGCAGCAGCCCGGCAGAATAGTGATTGAGGAAAGGGGGAGGAAAGGGAGGGGTGGATGAAGGGATTGGGGAGGGGAGTGTGACACGGCGAGGAGGGCCAGCGAGCCGGACACAATGCCGTCTGACGGGTCCAGCTGGGGCCCCGCCCGCCCCAGAGCGCCGCAAACCGGCCAATACGGCCACTTACTGCTGCCCATGTGACCGTGATGTCATCTGAGCCCTCCCCCCACAAACACGCACACACACACTCCAATTCACACACACCATCTGTGCAGACCAGCAACAACCTCTATACCCCCTCTGCGCACAGACACACACACACACACACACACACACACACACACACACACACACACACACACTTAACCTCCTAAACCGGGTCTGTCAGAGCACAGGGCTCGCAGGTCTGATAGATTTACATAAATGCCTCCATCCCTGCTGACAGCTGTCAGTGAGAGGCACTGAAGTACCCTCAGTCAGCCAAACTTTCCCTTAATAGGACAAATTAAACAATATATGCTTGACATATGGTCTCCACTTTACACTCAAAGGCAAAATCTGATGCAATGTATTGGCCAACCGATGACAAAGACTGCACTTGTTTTTTGTGTCAGCAGAAAAGCGTGCGCAGAAGAGGCTGGATACTGAAGTTCAATCAGTTTCCGAACCTCTTGGTGCCATAAGCTTCAATGAAACGCTTCTGCCCACGCTCTCGAAAAGGATTTGTTAATATCAAACACATTTTATGTGTTACTACTTTTGTGTTACTCTCAACACGTTTTGTGTCAGTTACTACTTTTGCGTAATACAATTGATGTGTTACAAAGGGAGACTTTTTAAGACAGACTGTGTTGAATGTAACACAAAATGTGTTGGTGTGTTTAAAAAATGACACATCATGTGTTGTTTTTAACACATCTGTTTTAAGAGTGCGTCTTCTGTAAGTCAGTGCTGTAGGTCATCATTTTCTTGTTTGGTTTACTGCTGTATCTCACCTCTGAATGTGTAGAGATAATATTAACAGCCCTCTGTTTAATTTTATTTGAACAATGTTATATGCGATAATTAAAAAGAATCCTGTTTTTTATATGTGTACATATTCGAAAATATAAATGTCCTCAGTAATAAACACTGGCTTAAAAAAGTACTGAGATTTTTTTTTTTTTTCTATTTACACTTTTAAATAGGAAGTCGTATAGCTGATCAACATGCCCCTCACTTTAAAAGCAATATATTTAAATATAGAAAATTAATTATTTAATAACATTTATTCCGGTCCTTGGCTATGTTAAATAAATTATTTCTAGTGCCAAGACCTGTCACTGGTCTGTATGGCCAGGTTGTAATACTGTACATACAGTGCTTTCTGCACATTGTACAGTGTGACGTTTTAGGTGAGCAGTATGTTCTGCAGTGTGATGTCATAGGTGAGCAGTAAGTTCTGAGTGTGATGTCATAGATAAGCAGTACATTCCACAGTGTGATATCATAGGTGAGCAGTACATTCTGCTTTGTGTTATTGTGTATTGAGGGCTGTGCTTCTACAGTATGATGTCAGAGATGGACAGTGCATTCCTCAGCTTCATGTCTAGGTGAGCAGTACATTCTACAGTGTGATGTCATAGGTGAGCAGAACATTCTAAAGTGTGATGTAATAGGTGAACGGTACATTCCGCTGTGTGATGTTTTGTATTGAGAGCTGCGCTTCTGCAGTGTGATGTCATAGATGAGCAGTACTTTCCTCAGTTTCATGTCATAGGTGACCATTCTACTGTGTGCTGTTGTGTGCTGAGGGCTGTTCTCTTGCAGGGCAATGCTTTGCCATGCCCTGGCTCATCAGTTGTTGGAGCGCCCTCCCTGTTCTGGCTCCAGTCATTTCTCCCTGTCATGACGTTCGGCCGCGTTAGCAGCAGACTCGCCATTTCAGCCACCTTGTCTCCCGCCCCGCTTTGAGAAACAGCGCTGTGTGATAATGAACAGATGTTGTGGAATTTGAGCTGAATTGTGAATCAGAGCCAGCCTTGCCCCTTGGCTGGCATCGGGGTGCCAGAGTACAGTCTGGCACAGTGACTGAGGGAGGGGGGGGGAGGCGACAGGAGTAGCCAGGACACGCAGCTCAGGAGCCGACACCCTACCCAAACTCTGGCTGCATTCCCTTACTGCCTCACTGCAGGTTTTAAAGGCACGCACAACAGTTATTTCACCTTTACAACTACTTGCATTGCTATTTATTTATTTCACTTATTTATTTAGATTATTTGTATTATTCATGTACCATTTGCCATAATTTACTGCAGAGGGTGTAGTACAGTTAGTACAATAAGAAACCATTTCGTTTGTGTGTGTGTGTGTGTGTGTGTGTGTGTGTGTGTGTGTGTGTGAGAGAGAGAGAGAGAGAGAGAGAGAGAGAGAGAGAGAGAGGGAGAGTTTTGTTTGTTTTTGATGAGGTCACCGTGTCATTGGGAGCTTTTGTGTGAACGGATTCGTGTGGGTGAATTATCAGTGTGTATGCAGTTTAATATTAAATAATTCCGTCAACTACTTTATTGAATATGTCGGATATCATGAACATATAATAGGTATATATACCCAATAAATATAATCAGTTAATAATTTATAAGTATATCATAAAATGATTAGAAATGGGAAATATAGAATTGCGTTCTTGTCCATCATTCGCTGGACCCAAGATGTTTGTTGCTGCATATTGTAGTTTACGCCTGCGTGCCTTTCCTTAGTCTAAATACACAAGGCGGTACATAGCCTACATATATCAAGATTAGAAAATCTTTAATCAAGATCAAGAACAGCACATGGCTCCATAGCCAGGTTCATTGTTTGTCTTTTGTAATATTAGTATTAGCCAGTGTTACCAATTAGTATTAGTATGACCAATTATCAATTGGTACATGATTCCGAATGCGTCATTATTTTTATACCGCAGTAAATAAATGATCATTTATTTAATTACTGTGCTTTTTCACCTAGAGGGAGCGCAGGCTTACAGTACATAGGGTGCCAACGGGAAACCGAGTCCCCGGACGCGAGGGGGGGAATGCATGGCCTACATAGATGAACAATTAGCGGTCCCAGGCTTACCACACTGTTGCTTGTATAATGTTGTTTGTTATTATTAGAATCACGATATGTCGGATGCAAACGTTCAGATTTACTTGACTGAAGGAAAGCTGAATTGGATTTATGCCTGCTCCTGTCAAGCTAGCCAGGCTCCAATGCCTGGCAGATCCAGGCTTTCTTGACTGTTGATTATTAACATCATTAATAGTTAACAAACCGTTATTTAACATTGCATTGGTGCTTTAATACTTTCCAATATTCGATGTCATAATTAAAGGCCGTTTAATCCGCAATTAACACCAGTTAAGTGGGAAAATACTTAGTCTTGACATTTTCACAATCGCACTTTCATATAACTGCTACCTCCTACGAACTGTTCCCATCCATTCATATGAGCTACTTTGCTAAGAAAAGAGTGGGCCCGCTAATTTATACAGTGAGATACATTCACCAATTTATCACCTTTTCTGAAACATGAGAGAACATATAAGGACTTGCGTTGGATTTGAAAACTTCTCCGGGAACAGACACATTTAACAGCCCAATGTAAAAATGAACCCTTGCGTTTCTGACTGCTATTAGCCTACTTGTGGTAGTAGGATCAGTAGTAGTACCACGACTAGTACTCCTACTTAATACCAGGAAGAGCAATGTTTATATATCGTTCTCTGTCAGTACATGATGCGTAGGCCTACAGCCTAGGCGTACTAAAATTCAGAGTTTGCGTATCCCTTGTAACGTTATTTTAATCTAATAATTATGATAACATATTTGTAGAAAAGTACGTTATGATTAAACCAACCTTTTACAAATATTATTCAAACAATCTCTTAAACTCATAAACAATCATGCTGATTTTGTGAATGATGGTGGTACATAATTGTGACAGATTTGTGTTCGCGGTGATACCTGCTGCTTAGGGTGTGATTCACTTGGGGGCGCTAGCGAACACACTGTCACACCCTTAAAAAATATTCTGTTTAGCAGAATTAAATGCATTTTACATTACTGTAACGTTATGCTAGGTATTCAGAACAGCATACACTGATGAGCCTAATGCAGTTTCTACATCACCAGGTTGTTAATGGATCTTTATTGTATTGTAAATGTCATTCTTGATTTTGTGTGTAACAATAAGGGCGAGAGCACACAAGTTTTGTCAGCGGTCTGGAGCGGGCCTAAAAGAGAACAGCATAAAGTGATACATTGGGGTATAAAGCCTGGGCCACGAAAGTGAGCATAGTCTCATAGTAGCATTCTTCTTTAACTCGGTTCATGAAGTTGAAGTGCAGAGCTAACAGTCGAAGAGTGAGGTAAACACTGTGAGATGTTTGTTAAATCACAGCACATTTTCGGCTGTAATGTCAGCACCTTTCGTTGTTTCTTTTCGCCGGTGGCTAATATTTATGTGTAGCTACTCCCGGTTTGTTTTGTATTCATTTTGACATTCAATTTTCTGTCAAAACTAGGCAACCGACGATGCCGATTCAATTCTACAATAAAGGGCGCCTCATTCTCATTCAAGTGCTCTGGTCTGTGCCTACCTCTGCCAACTGACAAAGAACGCGTGCAGGCTACTGGGAATCTCACACAACAAATTTAAGGACTTGTTACAATATTTAAATTTATATTTCATAACAGTTAGCTGCAATTAAAATAGGCAGATGTCCTATAGGCGACATAAATGCTTAAAAGAACAACGGCAACAAAAGAGAAATGTACTGTTATGGAAAATGACAAACTTCACTCCGTCTTTAAGTCATACTTGTCTGAGATATGAATAGTTATGTGTTAGTAAAACATGGGGAGACGTTTACGTTTGAAACCCCATCGTTGATTCATTGTCGTCACTACGTTTATTTAATGTTCTTGTGATTCAGCCAACCACTGTTAGTGTGCGGACGGAGCTTGAAATATTACGCTGTAAGCCATTGATGCCTGTACACAATACGGGTTAGAGGACAGCTTGAGACCACACGGAGCTCTCCGTGGTTCTGAAACGTCAGCTGAAGCTTTTCTTCCTTTGCTTCTGCAATAAATTACCTTTCTGCAATAAATTAGCCTACTTAAAAGTGCACAGTTTACTCGCGCGGCCCAGGGAACAGGGGAACAGTGAGAACGCCCGTGGGCTAAGTATTCAATGGCTTAGGCCTAATAACTAATAAAAAGTGCTCTCGGCTTGCAATAATACAGCAATGATATTAGAATATACAGTGGTTCCGCGAATACTATAGTCGGGTTTTGCTCGGCGCAGCATGTCAGCCAAATCAGTAATATTACACTTTTGTCCGTTTCCTGTGAGGGACGCTTTCTGGTGAATTGGGGCGGGGGGCACAGAAGCTCTTCTCCTTTAAATCTGGAGGATAATGAACAGATGCCCCTGAATTAGGAAAGAAATACAGGCTCCTCCCAACAGCGCCACTTTGGCTGGGCGAGCTGGCACGCAATGTCTGCTCCAGAGCGCGTGCTGGTGCAGAGACATTAAGCAACTTGGCAACGTTCGCCATCCAGAGCTGCCAACTTCCGCCTCTGGAAACCACGCACCTCATTCCGGATGGGGGTATATTTTGATAGATGCGCCTTCGCCTTGTCCGCAGACTTGTTTTTATCCCCGCCCCACCTCCTGCGCTTCAGTTCCCAACCACTGTCCAAAACTTTTTTTTTCGAACAATGCCTTTCAAAGTTTTGGAGAAACATTTATGATTTTTTTTTCTGAATGTTGCCTGTTTTTCTGACATTTGTATATAATATAGGTCTCTTGTGCTTGTATTAAGACGCCACAGCAGAAACCGCAAACCATGAACTCCGGATTCACGGTACAGCACTGCAGACTCGCGCCCGGCCCTTTCCATGGGTTTTTGGCAACGAACCCCGTCTCGCTGCTGGCGCGTTCTGAGAATCAGTGAAGTTCTATTGGCCTTCTGAGAATCGGTCTTAACGCCTGCGAAAGGGGGCCTTACCTCCAGCGCTGCAAAACATCGCATTTAATTCTGACTTTTCTACTATCATATAAAATACCTCATTCATAAGATCGAACACAAAGACATACATAATTGACTATGGCATCGTATAGGCAGTGGCAACTGACAACTAAACATGGATTTATATGTTTGAACTGAACTGAATTATTAGAGTAAATGTACTTGTACAGTATACAAACAATGGATTTAATTTTGAAGCCTGGCACCGTTGGCACTGGAAAGTGCCTGGCACTAGAATCCATCTTATGCACCATCGGATAGGGTTTACTCTGCAGGGATGACGTTCATGGGGTCTCTCTGGCCAAGAAGATACTTTCTGCAACAGGGTGTAAATTCAAACTAGATAGTAATTAATTTTAACAAACTGAAAAAACAACACTCAGCCGGTCAATGGTGGCCAAATTACTTGGAAATATAGTCCCGTAACCTACTTGTTACAAATGATACAAATGATAAAAACGTCATTGGTACTGTAATCTATTCTCTAGTCTATAGTCTAAGCTAATCAATCCTCAATGATTTTATACAATTTTATTTATACTGCCTATTCGAGTAGCCTATAACCTCACAACACAGTCGTCATCTATAATAGACATATCCTAAGTATTTCCCATGTATTGCATGATTTTTCTATTACATTTATTTGACCGGTCGTTCAAATAATAATTGTATTTACAGAGAAATCTCTAGCTCTACGAAAACAGTCCTGTATTGCAAAGTAGAGGATATGAAAGATGAATAAGAAAACATTGATTTTGAGAATTTATTGCTGGTGATATTGAAATTATATCTTCTGAAATGAAAGCAAAAATGAACACAATTCCGTCCCCTGCCGGACTGTCCGCTGCTAATAGCACCCTGGGCAGTTTGCAGACCATATGGGTCCCGGGGCAGCGCTCCAAACCGAGCCGAGGTGGCAGCGGTTCATCCGGACTCTGGGGACGTGTGGAGGACAACTGCTGTCCTTCCTATTGTAAGTGTCCGTAAGGCTCTTAAAGTGTGTGTGTGTGTGTGTGTGTGTGTGTGTGTGTGTGTGTGTGTGTGTGTGTGTGTGTGTGTGTGTGTGTGTGTGTGCGTGTGTGTGTCTGTGTCTGTGTGTCTGTGTGTCTGGTGTCTGTGTGTGTGCGCGGGTGTCTATACAAATTATATTTCTGTTTTTGGAAACGAAAACCCTTCCAATGAAATTTACAAATTGTACCTCTGTTGGGTTAATATATTTGGTTGAAGGGCGATTGCAGGACTTAAAAAATGTAGCCTATATCAACAGTTCTGTTACTGTGAAGTTTATATGAATTATGATACTTCAAAAAGTAATGCTTTACTAATATATGCACTTTGGTAATAGATTAATTGCATTTTTAAAAACTATTCATATCTTGTGATGTATTCTCATTTTCTTAAATTCCATGAAATGAGCTAATATTATGTACATTTGAATTGTAACATAAAATTAGTTGTTTGTTTTTTAAAATAACATTTTATGAACTTATTTTGTAAACATCAACATCTTCATTACCTTCGTCATCATCATCATCGCCGTCTTTTGTAATGAATCGCATATATGATCTATTTGCTTTAAGCTGGGCATTCTCAAATGACCTATAAACATGTTTGCATTTGAATTTATTTTACTTCGAGAAATATTTCAAGGTCATTCATTGGATTATTTGTATTTATTTGTTTTTCTAATTTCTCACGTTAACTAACACGTGGGCGTAAAATGTGCTAACTTGCTAAAATCAACACGACCTTCCATAAAACGCAGCTGCGTCATTCCACCGAACTCCTCAAATGTTGTTTTTAACTGCAGAGCCGTTTGTCACTTGAAGTGGACACTTGCACTATGTGCTGCGTGGTCACGTTATTTGTATATTATCTCGGATTTGTAATGTCACAAAAATGAAATGGTGAAAGAAATAAAGAACCATTCAGCTAAAATAGAGTCCATAGATTTATATTTTAAATGAATGGAGTCCATTTTAAAGTCCATACTTTGGTAGGCCTAAATGATTATTTGTTTATTACTTGTGGCTTTTAATTAGGCGACATAGTCTGCAAGTTCACTTCTAATTTTATTTGGACCCGATTTAGCTCTTGGACACAGTAATTTGACCGAAACAGTTACAGTATTAAAATTTCCTGATTTTCCCCCCTCAAAAGCATGATCAAGGCTATCATATAAAAAAGAAATAAAGAAGTCTTCATTGAACATTCAAATTGTTATAACTATAATCTAATAGTTAAACATCGAATTTGCGACATATTTTCTCTTGTTGGTTTGATAGTCTATGCTATTCAACTGAATCACAGACTCAATTGTCCACATAGGTGGTGTGACATATGTGTGCTGCAAATAATATACTGGATGTATTTAATTTGCTTTTCGTTCAGCAATATTCATAATTCATAATCGCAATGTTTTGGTAATATTGATACCCTGCCCGTTTCTCATTTGCTGGAAAATAAATGACAACATATTGCGATGTATATATAAATTATGGATATTTATTGAAGTAATTGCATTCATCACACAGAGCACAAAATACTCAAACATTAAAATCAAATCTTTGAAACACCATTTATGCTTACGGAAATTTTCCCTTCATACAAAGTGTTGTAGCCCCCCAAAACATCTTTTACAGTTTGAGCTGTCAAAAAAGTATTTGAGGGATAAAGACTTGTTTGCTGGATTGGTTGCGTTTGTATTTTTAAATTAGCAAGAAATACATTTACACACAGCCTACGTTATGCAATAATACTGAAATTAAAAATCGAACAATGGGAATAAAATTGACAAATATTAAAAAAGTAAACAGTACTGTGCATAAAATACTTAAAGGAAATGATTCAGTCTTGGAAAAAATGGCTTCGTCTATGCCAATACGCTCTGTCCTTGACGGCAGTGAAATATATAGGGGGGTTTAAAGTGCTATTTAATCAAATCAAATACAGATAAAGACTTTTAGTATTACTCTGATTGAAATATTAAATACCCCCAGCACCACAACAAATCTTGTAGTACATTCAGATCAATAAATATTTATATGCAGTAATTTCAAGAAATATTCTCTTCATGGTAACCCAATGCTTATTTGTGTCCACTCAAAGTATTGTCAATCCATGTGAACATGGCGGAATATCCAGGAATAAATGTCTGATGTAAATATTTGCCGTGTTACCCTCTTTATTTCCTTTCTATAAATGGTGGAGGCATTCCGTTGTATGTCCATACGTGTGTCCTGTACAATGTCTGTAGTGATTTAGTATACCTGTCGCCCCAGTGATTCTGAGCTTTTCTAAAAATACCGAATCACAAAGAGTTTGGCGGACATTTCTTTCTTTTTTCCCAAAAACAGCATATTTACAAAGCCCATTAATTTCTCTCTCGTGTATAGCGACCCTAGTGTTAGTTTGATTCCAGTCCACCTTTGAAGCCAAGAATGTTCTGGCACGTGCTCAAAGGTACAGAGAACTTGCTGCTCGCTGAAGACACGAAATGGGAAAAGAACCTGCACGTGCAGGTATGTTGGACGGTCGAACTGCAACCTTGCAAAAGCACACGCGTTCCAAAACACTTGTTCTTTATCTTCATAAAGTCTGTTCATTAGAAGCACATAGCTGAGTCGAAACCGTTATTCTCGTTTTTTCGAAATTCACAAAGACCCTGATGCAGCCTTTGGTAATTCCCAGCAATTCTGGTAAACGTAGGCTATGCAGGTGCTTTCGCGGCTCAACCTGGTTCTGAAGCCCTCGATTGGTCCATTTCAATTCAGCACAAGCCAAAGTGCTCAAACATGTAATCTATTTTGTCCTATGTATTTTTTATAATGCTTTCTGACTTCAGTACCATACCCTGTCGTAAGAGTAATTGGCATACATTGGCACCATTCACTGCTCTGATTCCAACGCAAAGTCTGGGCGTTTCTTCTTCCTCAACTGACATTGCTTACTAATTGATTGAAAACCACTTGGACTACTGTATCACAAAATACGGCTTCCTCCACATTAGTTAGCATGCAAGGTCTGATTGTCAATAATAATAATAATAATAATAATAATAATAATAATAATAATAATAATAATAATAATACAGTTGGCCTTACTAAAGACAACTTTTCAACTTTTCAATTACAAAAATTGAAAAGGCGAAAAAATGGAGAAATGAAATGGTTGTGGTCTGACACTGGAACGTTTGTGTTTCCGGATCTGGGTGGAAGATTATTGGAAACTAAGATTACGTACGCAACGCATATGCAATGCAGTCATATGTCACATGTGGGATATTTGCTTTAAAAGAAACTGAGGGGACAATTTGATTACGATTTTTAAGCGTATTATTTGCTAAATATATGAAGTAGCACTACTACAGATTAACACGGACTACATGAAACCTTTACATGGAAATTACTATCGGAATGTTTGTCTAATTGTTTTACTTATACAAGTAAAACTGACATCTTTGTCGAATAAAAAGCTTCATGTGTGAACTTTGTAATAGGCCTATTTTTGTTTTAAAACGCTATGGCCATTGAAAATTGCATGTTTAACACACTGATTCTAACAGTTGTTGTTAGTAGCAGCAGCAGTAGTAGTTGTAGTAGTAGTAGTAGTAGTAGTAGTAGTAGTAGTAATAATAATAATAATAATAATAATAATAATAATAATAATAATAATAACATCCTATTTTTGGGACCAGGAATGCTTTAGTTTGGGCATTTAATGACAATTTTTCGGTTCCTCCAGCGAGTTTCATTTCTGCAAGAAATTAACATTGAAAGACGTTTCAAGTAATCCAAATCCATCTTTATTCAAACATGACGCACAGCTAGTATGCCAAACGATACATTTCCTGTGATAAAACAAAATGAACTTATCTCACAGTTTATTTACTCTGACAAAATGTATTTAAATTGACGGTTTAATTTGTATGTATTTTTTTCAGATGCGTCTACACTCATTAGACCATGTTTTAAAGATTTACATTTTTATTTTAGTCACTTCTTCAACACAACAGCACTCATTAAATGTTGTTTTATTTTGTAACTATAATAACGCAGCAATAAAGCGGTCTGTGGCGGTAGGCTATCATCTCAAATTTCATCACAAAGTGAGCATAAATATACTGGCATGTTTGCACACATGAATAGTAGCCGATAACGAACGAACCTGTCCACGCTACAGTTGAGAGTTGATATGTTAGAGAACTTCGTATCATAAGTTGACATAAATAAAATGTTTTCATGTAAATCTAAATTACATTAAAATATGTACACTGGTAATGGTAAAGTAGCCTACATAAAAAACGCACCCAGTCACATATTTGCGTGACTAAAAAAAAGAAAAGAAAATAGGCCTTAAAAAATTTGTTTTTGGCCTTAAAGTATGGCCTCCACAGTACAATTATCACTGAGCGATGTGTGCAATTATTAAGAAATACTGTAACGACTTCGAATACTCTTAACATCAAAAGCGGGAAAGTACTCGCATTTCGAAGTAGCCTACAGTTAACTAATTTTCATTTAATACTTATAGAATACGCTCACTGAATATCCATTAGGATTTTCCCTCTCCAAAACAATAATATACCTTGTTATGTGTGATTCTCCTTGTCTCCTTGAATGTTTTGGGGAAAGTTACCTTAAGAAATAGCGTGTAGCCTACTTGGTCCGTAAGTAGATTATTTGCAACGTAAACCCTTTTATATATCTTGCATAGATGTAACAGTAATTTATATTCCATTATTGCTTTTATTTGTTGTCTTGGTGAATTCGTCTTTTATCATGAACTAGACACTGGTTCTCCAATCACTACTGAAATGCAACGTGCTATTTAACGTGTCATTTTAAAATTAGTGATATTAGAGATGTATAAAACAATTTATACTTGTTTTGTTATTGTTAACGTAGCATTTAAATCTGTTTTAAATATCTTTTCCACTCATTTGAATATGGGCACAATGCCAGTTTTTCACACTGTTATTATTTGGGATCGAAAAAATATAGCATGAAAAAAAGAAAAGGAAAGAATTAATCTCATGACGTGGGATTTCTCGCTCCGTCGTTATCTGTCATGTTAAGTGTCCAGTGGTGCAACTGTGACGGTATAAGGGTTGGGAATAGCAGTACAGTGGACCTGGTCTATAATAAGAACACACGCTGGTTGGTCGTTATTGGCAATGAGACAAAAAAGGGCTATGATATTGGGGGGTCTGCTGGTTTCTCAGTTGTGGAAAAAGGCATTCAGTTCTTCGTACATCGGTGGCCTGTCGTGGTGTAAGTGCATGTCGTGGTAAGGCAGGACAGAGTTTTCAGAGTGGACACCGCCTCGCACTCCTGACGATCCGAACACGAGATTGTGGGCAGCGGTTTGACGGGAACTGGGTAGAGCCGAGTAGTGCATAGAGTAGTGATAGCTTTTCTCGGCGTCCGGAGAGTCCTGTTTCAGTGAAAAGTTTCCGTTGACACACACAGGCGGACTTAGGGGTCCCTCGTACTCTGGGCTGTTGTATTCGGGCGAGGCACTGCCTGTGTACAGCGAGTCATACGCTGAACCGTACCCGTGGGTCCTTAAGGAATGCGAGTTAGAGCCGGACTGACACTGTGGGCTGGACAGGCGCGGACACTGATACGGATAGGGGTGCATGGAGAAGGAATTGGGCCCGTGGAAACGGCCCCCATCTTGGCACTGTTCAGTTAAGAAGTTCCGGGAATTTAGCTGCAGACAACCAGCTACAAGGTTGGTTGTAGGTTGGGAGAGGCCTTTACACAGAGTCTGCACATAGGCTACCAAGTCTGGTCTTTTCCCAGAGCGGAGGATCTCAGACAGAGCCCATATGTAGTTCTTAGCCAAACGCAGAGTCTCTATCTTTGAGAGCTTTTGGGTTTTAGAATAACAAGGAACCACTTTGCGCAGGTTATCGAGCGCCGAGTTCAAATCGTGCATGCGCGTTCTCTCGCGCGCGTTGGCCTTCTGACGTCGCACCTTGGAACGTTCCACACGCGCCGGTGTCATTTTACGCTTCTTCGGGCCACGCTTTTTGGGTCTGTCTCCTTCCATATCGTCCTCCCCATCCTCTTCCTCGCCGTCGTCGTCTTCCTCGTCCTCAGCGGCAATTTCTGAGTGGGCGCGACTGCTGACCCCCCCCAGATCTCCGTCTTCCAAGTCCTCCTCGCCCAAGCGGCAGTGGTCTTGCTCATCGTCCTTGGTCTTGGAGTCTTCGCTTTCACTGTCATCCGCCCAGCCTGCGTATTTCTGCACGTCAGGCAAGAGAGAGGGGTCGCTGAATAGCCTCGTCAACATAACGGCTCTGTAATACACACACATACACAAAAACACATTTAGAGGAGAACCTTTTAATGCGTCCAGGGGTTGCAGACACATGACAGTTTCAGTGCTTTGAAAGAAATGCATCAATTATTTCACTTAGTCATCAATATACGGAATTAAAGTAATGTCCTATTCATAAATATCAGTAATAGCTCTCTTATATTTTCCTCAGGTAAATTAATCTGAATGAGTGAAGGTAGCCTAACTGAATAATTCCTTTTAGAAATGACATCCCATATTACATTCCCTCATTGCTTTGTTTAGGTAGTTTGGCTGTGATTAAATCAAATAAGCGTATGAAATTGTCAAATATAAACGTGAAACGTGTACAAAAAACACTGGGTTCAAATTGATTAATCACATTGCAAAAGTTAAAGCGGGGGATGGTGTCAGTGCACATGCCGAACATGATTGAATTAAAACAGTTTTTAACACAGAATCTTATCAAGAACACTGATAATTTTCTATCCGTAGCATTGCGGCAGAAGTAGCCAGACGGGTCCCCTTCTTAATTCCCGGCTGTCAACCATGTGCCCTCCTGTGCCCCCTCACAGCGGGTCTCTGCGGCGCGCGCCCCATTACAGATCCCGTGGGGGTCTGTGCGAAAATGCTCCCCCCCCCCCCCCGCCCCCCTCCCTTCCCACACGCACGCAGGCACGCGCTTCTTCCGCCCGTCTCCCCCAAACCTGGCTGCATTCCAACACACCTCAGTTAAACCACCTTCGACTACTCGTTGTGTTCATCAAAGCATTCCTTGGCTAGGAATACCACACACCTCTTGTTATTGTTTTTTCTATCTGTTGTGTTCGTGTTGGTAAAAGTCGTATGGGTAGTTGGAGAGTTTCTGTTGAAAAAGGACAGAATGAAAAAAAAAATTAACTGGCATGAAGTCCGTCCATTTTGTAGTGCGCTTGTTATTTCACGTACCGTACCCTGCGCACCTGCAGTCGCAAGCCATGCGCCCAAGCAACACCTGAGGAAGCGCGAGGCCTACTTCCCCTCAATCTACCAAATCTCAGATCTGAGGTCATATATCTCCTTCCCATGGACGATATTTTGCTTCGTACTTTACGTCTTACATTACTTCCTGAATACTTCAGTAACTTTTGTAATGTAGGCCATCATCATTCGGATTCTGTGCAAATATATAAGAATATAATTGTAGGCCTATTACACAGGCTAGTGATATAAATCAAATAGGTCATATTCACCATGATTCCACAATACACTATGTTTGTAATAAACATCGAATAATAATAAGAATAATGTATCCGTGTTCTCAGGGAAAAGCTACGCGATATGTAAAAGGAGGCTATCCGTGAAGGTGGATTCAATGTTTCCCATTCATAGAATAAGTTTGTATAGGCTATGCTTTGCACACAGATAAATACACACACACACACACACACACACGGGTGGACACATTTTGCATAATATATTAATACTTTATAAACTATTCTATTGATATTTAATACATATATAGTTTGTTCAAACAGGTAGAAAATAGTATTTTAATCCTGTAACAATTTTGGAATACCCCTTTGCATATATTCCACGTAAACCCCTACATACCAATTAGAATACAAAGGCGGTTGTGAATATTTGTTGTTCTGTAGAAGGAAATCAGTGTGGTACAGAACAGAGCGCCTCTTGCCTCGGGGGTATGCCAGGGGCAAAATCTATTTTTTAAATTTAAGGCACATGGGGTTTGCTCAGTTGAAACGAAAAAAAAACTTTTAATTAACAATCCATGTACTTTACAAGCAAATTGATTGCACACGTTCAATATGCACCGCTTGGCAATTTCAGAATGCTTTCAGTTCAGAAATAAAATATGAAAATCCTTTATGTCTCGTTAAATATTCATATGAAATAAAATTAAAATAAAAACATTTTTCTCAAAGCGCCTCTAAAAAGGTACCGCTTGGCTCATGTAGAATGACAGGATTGGGGGTAGCGAAGTGTATCATCGGTCAAATAAAAATATACAACACACAGTACTTTAATTTATAAGCAAACAAATCATTCACTATTGCAATCCATTTTCCTTGTTAGGGATAGCGATGAACCCACCGTGTATTACATCTCCAAGATATATGCCCAAATACCGTTATCAATAAATCTTCATTCTGTACCAGAAACAAGAATCGCCAGCAGGGAAATTAATGTCAAAGTGAAAAAAGCCATTTCATCTAATTTCCCCTTAGCACTGAGCAGCCCGACCAAACGCGGGCTCGTTTCGTTGCTACTCAATTAAATCTAATAATCTCTGCCAAATAGGTACTAATTACTTGTACCTTGCGATGGAGTGACATAAAAAAAAATCAGAAAATGAAGAAAATGCAGAACTAGTATCTCCTCGTCTTCAGACATCCGGCGGCATCGGTCGCCTCGTCTTTGATGGCAATCAGCTTCCTGAGCCAAGAAAGCATGAAATATTTGATTGTACGCCTGTTAAGAAAGGCAGTGCGGGGCATGCAGATCGCGTCTCATGTCTGTGTAAAACTTGAAGGACGAATTGAAAATAACGGCATGAGACAAGGAGCCAAACGTAGAATCAGCAATGATTTCCAGAAATCAACGATTAGGTGCAAACATAAATAGACACGCGTTCATTCTTTGCATATAGATGCAAATATGTTGGAGGACAATTAGTCGAAAATCGCATTTGCACGATCGGATTTTGTTGATTTTCCCTCATCATTTGTCGATTTATTTATAATCCAACTTACCTCCGCGGGAGCTCTTTAGGGGTGAAGGCGTTAGTGATTAAACCATCTTCAGGGACCTCGAGCAAAGACTCCTATAGGTGCGGCTGTCTGTTTGGGAGTGCTATCCGTGCGCGCTGAGACAGTGTGGCATCGCTACCAGGCAGGGTTACATACCAGCTATGATGCCAGGCCATATGGTTGGCACGTCACTGGCAAGAGCCATCACATGAGAGCCGGTGATTGACATGCGCCTGCATTCGGAGAGATTGCCTTCCCGAGGGAAGAGGGACTCGCCATCTGTCACTTCGCTCGCACTCACAGCCAGAAAGAGAGAAAGAGAAAGAGTATGAGGGAAAGAGAGAAACAGAAGCAAACGAAGGGCAAAAATGGTTCCACTTGACCAAAGCAAAAACAGTTATTGTACGTAGCCTTTGTATAAAGGCTCTTTCTTCATTACACGGAAGGGCCATGAAAGCAATTGGGAAAAGGGTTGGGATATAAAAAGATAAATTAATGTAGTGTTGTGACATCGTCGAGCCTCGAGAACACAACCAAACATTATTTATTTATTTACTCATTTACTTATTTATCGAACTAAATAAAGAAATATAACGCTGTGTGCGACGGGAATAACAAAACAAACCACATGCATTTCGACAGAACTGATGGGATGGCTATAAAGACATTGAAACGCTGAAGTGAGATCGATAGAGGAATAAACAGATGAACAGATTGGTAGATTATTAAGTAGCTCAATAGTCTGCTAGATGAGTGCATCGATCGGACAGATAGGCTGAGAGATGAATGAGGTGCTCGCGCGCGGGTCGCAGCTCTGGTGTTTTCGGAGCGCGACGCTGGGGGCGTTTTGCAGGCGACGCCAGCCTGGCTGCACAGCGAGCGCGAGGGACCCAGGTGCACGTTGCTGCGGGTCTAGCTGAAGCACTGGGGCACAGAGGGGCGGCGCGCGAGCTGGCACCGGTGCCAAAAAGTCTTAGACGGTGCATTATTAAGCAGCGGCGGGCGGCGTTATAAACTAACACAGCCGCAAAGAATGACGATCGACTTCTCACCCGCCTTAGCCTACTTATTGCTGTCCAAACAGGCCAGACAGGGCAAACTCCTATCTGGGCATCAAATGGGAAAAGAACAACAAATATACAGCAACCATAGGTGTCATCCTCGACATCATCGACATTCCTTTCACAAAATAACGTCACCAAAACGAAAATAAGGCTTTGTGTCTCTCATGTTGTCATTAATAGCCACAATAGCAGCAAACCCAGTGGCAGCTGGACCTGTAACAGACATACCAATGCCACCAGTGGTATCATGGCTGCGATGACCGTGACTTGTGTGCTACCACACCACACCAGCAGAGACCATAATCCAGCAATCCCCGGTGACAGCAGTGGGCCCTTTTCCATGGCACTGCGTCAACATCCAGCCAGACTCCAGCGTCAGCTAATCTGCTGTCTGCACCGCGGCTCAGCCGCGCAGAGGGGCGCTTTACCGCATTTGGGTCACCTTGCCAACGCGAAGGCGGCAAACAGAGACGGTATAATTTAACCCAGCCACGAGGCTCAGGGTGAAAGGTGACGCTGGCGAAGCGAGCGGAAACGCTGTTTAAACCGGGGTCAAACGTGGGTTCGCTCCGTCTGTGGCTTTCCCCATTGTTCTGTGAGTGGAATCACGTGGGATTGCTCAGGATTGGGAACAGGGGCTTTTGGGACTATGTGTTTGCATTTATGTATAGAAGCAGCAGGGTCCTGAAATATTGGCACCCATGACTGGCAATGCACAAAAGCTACTTAAAAATGAACAATATAATTTTTTAGATAAACTCAGAATGCCTCGCATGTGAGAAATACTGTAGGCAATGTTAAAATTTTGGAACCTACCAAAATCGTACATTCATTTCATAAAGTACTGTGTTTTTCATATGTAGGCATTTTGAGTTTATCTCAATAATTATATTGTTCATTTTTCACCAAAATCAAGGTTTCATAATTATTGGCACCCCTGGTTTTGTACTTGGTGCACCAACCTCGAGGATAGCATGGAGTCTTTGCCTGTAATGCTTGCCAAATTGCCACCCAATTTCCACCTATTTTGTACTATTCCTATAAAAGTGTCAATATCTAAAAAAGTTTTGTCCCCCAATGTCTTCAAATACAAAACATCTGCCCTTCAAACCTTCAAAGCGGATAGGCTACCGCAGCAGAAGACTTAATAAATAAAATAGTCTAATAAATACCTAACAAAATGCTCACTGAGTGTATATACAGTCAGGACCATAAATATTGGCACATCGACACAATTCTCATCTTTTTGGCTCTATACACCACCACAATGGATTTGAAATGAAACGAACAAGATGAGCTTTAACTGCAGACTTTCAGCTTTAATTTGAGGGTATTTACATCCAAATCAGGTGAACGGTGTAGGAATTACAACAGTTTGTATATGTGCCTCCCACTTTTTAAGGGACCAAAAGTAATGGGACAAACTAACAATCATAAATCAAACTTTCACTTTTTAATACTTGGTTGCAAATCCTTTGCAGTCAATTACAGCCTGAAGTCTGGAAAGCATAGATATCACCAGATGCTGGGTTTCATCCCTGGTGATGCTCTGCCAGGCCTCTACTGCAACTGTCTTCAGTTCCTGCTTGTTCTTGGGGCATTTCCCCTTCAGTTTTGTCTTCAGCAAGTGAAATGCATGTTCAATCTGATTCAGGTCAGGTGATTGACTTGGCCATTGCATAACATTCCACTTCTTTGCCTTAAAAAACTCTTTGGTAGCGCCGTCCAATGAGTTCTGAAGCATTTGGCTGAATATGAGCAGATAATATTGCCCGAAACACTTCAGAATTCATCCTGCTGCTTTTGTCAGCAGTCACATCATCAATAAATACAAGGGAACCAGTTCCATTGGCAGCCTGACACTACCACCACCATGCTTCACTGATGAGGTGGTATGTTTTGGATCGTGAGCAGTTCCTTTCCTTCTCCATACTCTTCTCTTCCCATCATTCTGATCAAGTTGATCTTTGTCTCATCTGTCCATAGGATGTTGTTCCAGAAGTGTAAAGGCTTTCTAGATGTTGTTTGGCAAACTCTAATCTGGTCTTCCTGTTTTTGAGGCTCACCAATGGTTTACATCTTGTGGTGAACCCTCTGTATTCACTCTGGTGAAGTCTTCTCTTGATTGTTGACTTTGACACACATACACCTACCTCCTGGAGAGTGTTCTTGATCTGGCCAACTGTTGTGAAGGGGTTTTTCTTCACCAGGGAAAGAATTCTTTTGTCATCCACCACAGTTGTTTTCCGTGGTCTTCTGGGTCTTTTGGTGTTGCTGAGCTCACCGGTGCGTTCTTTCTTTTTAAGAATGTTCCAAACAGTTGATTTGGCCACACCTAATGTTTTTGCTATCTCTCTGATGGGTTTGTTTTGATTTTTCAGCCTAATGATGGCTTGCTTCACTGATAGTGACAGGATCTCATATTGAGAGTTGACAGCAACAGATTCCAAATGCAAATAGCACACTTGAAATTAACTCTAGACTTTTTATCTGCTCCTTGTAAATGAGATAATGAGGGAATAACACACACCTGGCCATGGAACAGCTGAGCAGCCAATTGTCCCATTACTTTTGGTCCCTTAAAAAGTGGGAGGCACATATACAAACTGTTGTAATTCCTACACCGTTCACCTGAATTGTGTCAATGTCCCAATATTTATGGAACTGACTGTAAGAGTATGTTTTTATAAAACATGCCCAAAGTGTTCAAAAAGCTTTCCAAAAAGGATTACTCAACCTAACACTTTCTAACAAATCTGCATTACATTTAAAATATACATTTATTTCAAAATTAGGTTAACTAGAGCCCTCTTAGCCAGTACAATTACAGATTTACATCTATAGCAAGTCCAAATCCTGTAATTATGCACGTCTGCATATTCATTCTGCTATATGAATGCAACAATATTCCTTAACCGTTCTTCACCTGAATATGACACATTGTGCCTTGTTGGAAAGGGTAGGAAACCCATGCCAGGTTTTACATTAGTTTAGTACTGAAATGACCTAGCAATGCATTTACGGAACAATAACAAGTAGTTCAAGATGGCATTTGCTTAAGTATAGTCCTGGCAAAAACATTATTTTCTCGAAAATGGCTGTACAGATTATGAAATAAACTTCAACGTTAGTCAGAAAACACTTGTAGCTTCATAACCAGGTGGGATATTTGGTTCCATAAATATGTCTGTATCGAATCATTTGCAAATCAGACCAAACTGGAAATATGTTGGCTGGACGAGGAATAGAAGTGAGCCAAGAAAAAAAAAGAAATTTATAGAAAAGTTTATTCATGCAACTTCTGAATTGTATATTTTTGTTCTTATTGGAACATGATTTTTTTGATGCAGATAAATGCTATCAGGTTTTTGCTAATTTATTGAATTAAGTATTCAGACCCTTAATTCAGTTCTTTGTAGAAGTCCCCTTGGCAGCAATTACAGCTTTGGGTCTTCTTGGGTAAGTCTCCATAAGCTTTGTACACCTGAATTTGGGCAGTTTATCCCGTTCTTCCTGGCAGATCCTCTCAAGCTTCGTCAGATTGGATGGGAAGTGTCTGTGCACTGCCATTTTCAGGCCTCTCCACAGATGTTCTATGGGGCTTAAGTCTGGGCTTTGGCTGGGCCACACAAGGACAGTCAGAGACTTGTCCCGAAGCTACTCCAGCATTGTCTCGGCTGTATGCTTCAGGTCATTATCGTGGGGAAGGGTGTACCGTCACCCCAGTCTGAGGTTGTGTGCACTCCTTGAAGCAGGTTTTCTTCAAGGACCTCTCTGTATTTGGCTGCATTCATCCTTCCCTCAATTGTGACCAGTCTTCCTGTCCCTGCTGCTGAGGAGCACCCCCATAGCATGATGCTGCCATCACCATGCTTCACTGTATGGATGGTATTAACCAGGTGATGAGTAGTGCCTGGTGTTTACCAGACATAGTGCTTGGAGTTCTGCCCAAAGAGCTAATTTTTGTCTCATCAGCCCAGAGAGTCTTTTTCCTCATGCTCTCAGAGTCCTTTAAATGCTGTTTGGCGGGCTGTCATATGCCTTGCACTTAAGAGTGGCTTCCGTCTAGCCACTGAACCATAAAGGCCTGATTGATGGAGTGCTGCTGAGATGGTCGTCTTTCTGGCAGGTTCTCCCATCTCTGCAGGACTTCCGAAGCTCTGTTAGAGTGAACATTGGGTTCTTGCTCACCTCCCTGGCTCTTCTTTCCCAGTTACTCAGTTTGGACAGACAGCCAACCCTAGGAAGAGTCTTGGTGGTTCCAAACTTCTTCCATTTCAGAATTATTGAGGCAACTGTGCTCCTGGGAACACTCAAAGCTTTAGAAATGGTGTTATACCCCTGCCCTGATCTATGCCTCACCACAATTTTATTGCAGGGGTCTACAGAGAGTTCCTTGAATTTTGTGGTTTGGTTTTTGTCCTGATATGCAGTGTGAATTGTGGGACCTTATATACACAGGTGTGTGCCTTTCTAAACTATGTCAAATCAATTCAATTTGCCACAGGTGGACTCCAATGTCTAGACTTCTAGACAAATTTAAAGACACATCTCAAGGATAATTAAAGCAAACAGGATGCACCTGACCACAATTTGGAGTGCCTGAGCAAAATGTCCGAATACTTATGTAAATTAGTTTCAGCTTCAGGTTTTAAATTCCAAAATCATGTTAACACTTTGTCATTATGGGTTAATAAATAAACACAATAATGTGTGCAAAAAAATGAAGGGGTCTGAATACTTTCTGAAGCCACTGTATACATCGAGGAACTATTTTCAGATTGGCTACTGTGTAGAAATACAGCAGGCTGTAGTTTTATCATTTCATGTGTTTCTATGTAGTGTGTGTGTGTGCTTCTGTGTTTGAGCGAATGTGTATGTGTGTTTCTGTTTGTGATATGTCTGCATATGTCTGTGTCTGAATGTATCGTGCAGAGGTTAAAGTTCAGACTGTCACCTTTAATTTGCGGGTATTTCCATCCATATCGGGTGAACCATGGAATTGCAGGCCTTTTTATGCATATTCCCCCCATTTTTGGAACCAATAATAGTTGGACAATTAGCTGCTCAGCAGTTTCTTGGCTGGCTGTATGCTGCCTGTTGCATCATTGCTTCACAAGAAAGCTAACAAAAGGTCTACAGTTGATTCTGGGCGTGACATTTGCCTGTTGCCTCTGTACATGAGAACCAAATAAGTGTCACAGGGTTTGAAAAATTTAAATAAAGCAGTCAAATGGCTATGTCAGGGCTATGTACAGGGCAGCCCGTAGCCTAGGGGTTAAGGTTAAGGTACATGACTGGGACTCGCTAGGTCATGGTTCGATCCCCGATGTAGCCACGATATGATCAGCATAGCTGTAGGGTCCTTGATCAAAGCCCTTACCCCCACATTGCTCCTGGGGGAATTGTCGCCTGCTTAGTCTAATCAACTCTAAGTTGCTTTGGATAAAAGCGCCAGCTGTAATGTAATGTCAAAATGCAGTAGACCACAGAAGACCTTTCAGTATAAGAGGAACAACCTCTTTTCAACTGTTGAACAGATTAAGTACACTCCAGGATGTAGGCATAGATGTAGCAAAGACTAAAATAAAGCGAAGACTTACACCAGCATAACCTCAGATGCTTCACTACAATATGCAGACCCCTGGTAAGCCTCAAGGACAGAACATCCAGGTTAGAGTTTGCCAAAGATTATATTTAAAAAACAGACAATTTCCTGTACTGGAACTAGCTAACCTGTCTTTAGATGATGTAACTGCTGACGGTAGTAGAAGGATGAATTCAGAAACATCAATCAACAATCAATTAAACTCTATGGATGGTGCTTCACCTTAGAACAGGACAATGGTCAAGAACACAACCCAAGTTTTTCAGGGCCAAAAAGTAGAACGTTCTTGACTGGCCAAGTCAATCACCTGACCTAAATCCAAATGAACATGCCTTTCTCAGGCTGAAGACAACACTGAAGGAAGAAATTCCCTGGAACAAGCAGGAGCTGAAGATGGCTGCAGTACAGGCCTGGCAGAGCATCACCAGGGAAGGTGCCCAGCATCTGGTAATGTCTGTGGGTCACATACGTCAGGCAGTTATCAAATGCACAATATTTGCATGCTAAGTATAGCACAAAATATGATGACAGTTGTTTTCATTTTTTAAGATTTTCTTAATTTGTCCAATTACTTAGGTTCGCCTAAAATATGGACACTATGTATAAAAAGGATTTATAAAAAAAAAAATATATAAAACAAAACAAAAAAAAATTAAAAACTGTCCAAATACTTGCACTGTATGTGTGAGGGTGCGTGAGGGTGTGTGCGTGCGCGCGTGTGTGAGATATAACACAGTGTCCTCTTGGTCTGTGTGCTTCTATATCCAGCTGGTGTCCGGGATAAGTCGACCAAGACTGCCAGCGCAGAACTAGTCATTAATAGCACCATCTAGTGGTAGTTGCTGCCTGTGATTTCAAGTTGTTGCAAACCAGTCGGCTGCAGTAACCAGGCTACTGTAAGGACAGTTAGGTCATACAGGTTTTTACTGCTTAATGGGGCTGGACAGAGATTTTTTTTTGAGCACTCTTCCTGCTTTTTCTCCCTCCCTCCTCTGTAGAGGGCGACTCTGCCACAGCTGCTGAAGTCACATGACCTTTATACGACCACTCTCTCTTCCGCTCCCCCCCCCCCAACATCTGCCCACTCGCCCCACTCTACTTCCCCACACAGCCCCCCCCCCCACCCCACTCCGCCCCGCCCTGTACCCAGCTGTACTATCTACACTCCAGACTCCTAATTGCCCATGCACAAATGCAAATGCCTATTAATTAATTACGTGACTAATTAGCGCGGTGTTATTTGCGAGCGATAAATCAAACGAAAGGTGGTGGCGCAGAGGATGCAGAAGGCGAGGCGGTCGCTCTTGGCATGGAAACCTGTGAGGACAGAAAGGAGCGGCTCGCCGCGTGCGAGGGAGGAAGTTCGCTCGAGTTTCTGTGAAGGAGTAAGTGTGATGTTATTCTCTTCGCCTGAAGTGTAATCCTCCTGCTTTTTACATTGTGTGCGCTCGTTTGGTGCGTTGTGTGCAGTTGTCAGTTTGTGTGCAGGGAGTTGTGAGTTGTTGTTTTGTCGAACCGTATTGAGTCGTGTTTTACAGTACGTTGTTGTTGTTGTGTGTGTGTGTGTGTGTGTTGTGGGGTTGTGTGTCATGGCTGAGTTCATGGGTGGAAGAAACCCATGGCAGAACTTTTACTTTCTGACCCCTGGCCTTTCCACCTTTTCCTGTAGGGGCCACTAATACCTCTCTGATACCTATTCATATACTGTTATAACAGTATAATACCACTGTAATAGCACTCATGCACTTTGCAGTTCATCACACATTTGCACCAATACAATTTTGTTTGCTGGAGAAAAGCAGGCCCGTAGACTGTGACATAGGCCAGTGATTCTCAACCCCAGCACCCACCGAATATGAGTACATTTACTGTGACTAGTCCATCAACATGCAAGCCAGCCATGTTTACTTATGGAGGTAAACGTTCTTAAGAAACGCAGTAAAATGTCTAGTGTCAACTTTTACAAGGGTACATACAATAGGTCCCATTGGACTCCTATCTATTCTATTAGATTTGAATTAAAGGCATAGTTTGCATTTCTCATCAAGAATTATATAATATAAAGTGTTTTTCTTTTTTCTTTTTTTAGCCCCCATTAAATCAATGTTATCTGGCTATTGAGTGGTTAACAAAGTTAATGGCTAACAAAGCGTGAGCTACACGAACCTGATGCGACATGTCCCAAATCTATTGGGTTAAACTCAGGTCATTTGGGACACTTTTTGTTAATTTGTAAGTGTCAGCAATTACCTGAATTCACTCTACATAATGTATGATGAGAAACTCAGCAGACCTGTGTCTAAAATAAATATTAAAGACTATAAAACTATCCCTTTAACACTGGACATTTTACTGTGTAGGCCTACTTTAAAACAGCCATGTTTAAGCCACAGTGCTTGCAATCAAATCTCAGCCCTTGTGACCCTCCAGTGGGTCTTAGCTGTAAAGACAGTATATTATACAAGATATTCAAGCAATTTAAACAGCGTCAGGTTACTCTGTACATGGTAGTACGCCAGGTCCTTTGTATGACATGGTGAAAATGGGTATGGGGCAAAATGGCGGTCTTGTAAAAAGCAGAGATGTGAATGCCAGGTAAATATGCTTTGTACTCATGGGAGTCTATTCCCAAAATAGGCGCAAGAGTTGAGTAACCCCTCAATAAAAGGGTTTACTTAGTCTGTTGTACAACATGCCTTTGTGTGTATGTGTGTGTGTGTGCATGTATATGTATCTCCCTGTGTGCAGTCTGTGTTTTTCCTGTCTGAATGCCAGGATTGCAATATTAAGTCGTAACCTGGTTGCCCTCCTTCTATTAGACAGGTAATGATTCTAAGAATCATCATGAAAAAGTGATAAAAACCTAACTCATACCACTATTTATTCCTGACCATTTAAAATCTGGCAGATACCATTCGAAGAATTAATAACAGCGACAGAGTGAATATGTCAGCTCGTATTCTCTCGGTTCAGGCATCAGTGATAACTGTTAGTATGTTAATGACAGTAGTCATCAATGAGAAGCGCTGTGACAGGGCTGGCAGCTGCCCGTTTGTGCGTGTGTTCCTGTAAGCTTGCCAGGCCCCCATCGTAGGTGTCCACGGAGATCTCCGGTCTGAAATATTTATCCGCTGTGCGATGGCTGAGTGTGGCCTAATTGCGGCTTCAGAAATCTCCACCTCTCAGTGCTGCTGAGATTGAAGGCCAGAAAGCGGCCAACAACTGTGTGTGTGTTGCGTGTATGTGTATGTGTGCGCGCCTGTGTTTGTTTATATGTGTGTGTTTATATGTGTGTATGTGCGTGTGTCTGTGTATGTATTAGCGTGTATTAGCCAGTCTTGGATCAATTTGGATCTTTTTTAATATACGTCACAAACCATGTGACCTTTGACTCATCCGCTATGCTGGAGGACAAGCTACCCATAGAACTCAATGTATTTTTCCACCAGAAATATATAGATATATTTTTTAATATTATATATATATATATATATATATATATATATATATATATATATATATATATATATATCAGGTCAACGACAAAGCATATAAATACAGCGATAACACAGATTCATTATAGTTCATGTCTGTGTAGTGTATGGTTGCTTAAATCGAGCTGATTTTCTCGTTTGCCAAAGATTATCACCCACCACGGATAAAACAATTTAAGGTCAGCAAGGTGGATTTGCAATATAAGTCGGCAAGATCTTACATCATAAAAAATGTAATATATACGACTTCGTTCGGATCACACAATCTTGCTTTTAATGCCTTCTGTCACATAACTCCTCACATTCAAGTTAACCAGTGAACTGAAAAATCCCAAGGACCAGTTTTACCAAGTGTAAAGTCCAAACAAGCAAGCTACGAGATATTTTACAACAAAGTCAGCTAATGGTGACACCATGATTACTTACTAACTGGTTATATCCTAACTCTTTTGGACATAAAGTCATTACTAAGGTGAGTAATCAAGAATGAAGACGTTACCTCCTCGTGGTTACCGTCTTCCACTTGGCATCGTAACTAGTTCGCTAGCCAGATCGCTACTGAAATATCATATCCATAAATGAAACCTCTACTTGATTACCGAGTTGCTAAATGCCATGGTGTTGCCGAAAAACTATGCTGTGTGCAGAAAATATGTTTTACTGTTGTGATTGTGTGATAACACCTGAGTGTAGCTGTAGGCTATAGGACTGTTAGCTAGTTACGTTGTGTCACCGCTTTTACATAAATCAAGAGTATTCGTAGGATTTAAAGTTATGGCTAACTAGGCTACGTTTGAACTGAAGCACAGCTGGTGCAACCCAGTCCTACACAACCTTTATATGAAAACTGATATTGACAGGGCACCATCATAATATTTGAATGGATGCCATGTAAACTAGGCCTAGTTTAACCCCTGTGTCGGAGCGGTATATCACACCTAGCGAGTAGTGACGTTAAGACCGAATATTTTTCTTGCGATTTGGTCCCGATTTGAAAAGAACAATTGGCAAGTCGTATAATGTATGACTTTAGTTAGAAACACTGAATGTTTTTGTCTTTGTGACTCACTCCATCCATCCTTCAGTCTGTCCGTGGGGGTGACTGAGCTCGCTGGATTCATCAGTTCCCGTGCCCGCGATGCCAGGCCAAGCCTAACCACCTTGTGGGATTTTGGCCTTTTAATTATAGTAACGGTGGATTAATTATGGTGGGAGGAACAAGGGGCCCATGCATTATTGATGAAGGAGGTTTGAGTGAGGGACTGGGGAGAGCCTGGTAATTAAATCAGAGCCAAATCCCCCCCTCCTTCTATGCTCACTGGTGCCTTCCATGGGAGGGGGCGGGGCTTGAAGGCCCGCTTAGATTCAGCGCCCAATCGCTGGCCCTGAATCAGTGAGTTTGTTATGGATAAAATGAATGTGTGTTTTACGGATTGTTGTTTAAGGCCAAAGGCTTCTAGGTAAGTCCCTCTGTTTTAAGGAGCGCAATTAATTTACCATTTATCTTATTTAGGATAATAAGAGTGACTAACAGTAAGAATCATAGTAATTGTTGACAGATATTAATTTTTGGATTTAGCTAACATTCTTCAAAAGATGCTGTTAAACTGGATGTCATTCTCTTTTATTTTATTGACAGGTTATTTGTACTATCCAGTTTCATATGTATAACGTTTAAGTACCACACCATAGTGCAACATATCGGCGTTTCAGAATCACTATTTATACAAGGACAACGGCAAATACTGGGCAACAGTGACATCTGCTGTTTGCAGAGTGGTACCACATACTATTACATTTGTGCCCATCCCAGTCAGCCAAAAACAAGTCTGTCTTTTTAAACACACACACACACACACACACACACACACACACACACACACACACACACACACACACACACACACACACACACACACACAAAATTTAACTAATGAAACTTAATTATCATTTAACACTTATGTCTTGAACTGTTTTCCAGATCTGACTGTGGAAGGTAGCCTGGATAGACTAACATCAGATTAGTCCCAATCCATTTACTCATGTTCTGGACAAAATACTAAACCTTATCAGAGAATTGGAGGAGGCACACCCAAAAATCTTCTGTCTTCCGCTCAGAAGAATGGGCGAGGCCTGTCAAAACCTAATTTTTTATCTCCATCTCCATCGGAAACAGTCAATTTAAAGTGCTGATGTTATTGGTATTTAACTCCTCCTGCTCTTATCATTTAAGAGAATGGGGGTGTCTTTTGAATTGGATAATACTGTGTAATGGTAACACATCAATTATATTCTCAATATCCTTCAAGTCACAATATTTAAGACATAAGTGACAATCCTGTATCAGTTTTGTCTGCACTGACCTCCACTAAGTTTTCAGAGTCCATTCTCTATAGTGGGGAAAGGGGAGGAGGTATACCTGGGTGACATAATTACTTTGGGGTAGGGCACTAAGCATTTTCTTTGATGTGGGCTAAAGCATACAGTTACAATCAAAATTATTCAACCCCCATTGCACATTAGGTTTATTAGCAAAATATACAATTTCTCAGCTGTTTGCAATAAACAAATTACACAAGAACTGTTTAAGTAGTTCAAAGAAACATATTACAAAATATTACAAGGGTTTTTATCCACATTCAACACAAAATGCTACTTTTAATCACTACTGCAGTCTCAAAATTATTCAACCCCTTTATGACAAGCATCTTCAGTACTTAGTAGAGCACCCTTTTGCTGTTATGACCTGCTGGAAACGCGATGCATAGCCATACACCAGCTTCTGACAGTGTTCCTGAAGAATCTTAGCCCATTCCTCATGGGCAATGGCCTCCAGTTCAGTAATATTCTTGGGTGTGCGTTTGGCAACCGCCTTCTTCAAATCCCACCAGAGATTTTCTATGGGGTTCAAGTCAGGCGACTGTGATGGCCACTCTAGAATCTTCCATTTCTTCTTCTGAAACCAAGCCTTGGTGGACTTTGAGGTATGCTTGGGATCATTGTCCTGCTGGAAGGTCCAACGACGCCCAAGCTTCAGCTTCATCACAGAGGCATGAGGTTTTTCCCTAAGATTTCCTGATACTTGACTGAATCCATTGTGCCCTCCACACGCTGCAGGTTTCCAGTGCCAGAGGCAGCAAAGCAGCCCCAGAGCATCACTGAGCCACCGCCATGCTTCACTGTAGGCAGGGTGTTCTTTTCAGCATATGCTTCATTCTTCTTCCTCCAGACATACCACTGATCCATAGGCCCGAAAAGTTCCAGTTTCGTTTCATCGCTCCATAGAACAGAATTCCAAAACTTCTGTGGCTTATTTTGATGGTTTTGAGCATATTGGAGCTGACTTTTCTTGTGCTTTTGGGTCAGTAGTGGTGTACGTCTTGGAGTCAGTGTTCAATATGCGCCTTACTGTGCAAACTGAAACCTCAGTGCCTGCTGCCACCAAGTCTTGCTGCAGGTGTTTTGCAGTCACTCTACGGTTTTTGACCACTTGCCTCCTCAGGAATCTGGTGGCAGCTGCTGATAGGTTCCTCTCTCTGCCACGTCCAGGTAGTGTAGCCACTGTTCCTTTAACTTTTAACTTATGAACTATGCTTCCAACTGTTTCTCTAGGAACATTCAGTGCTTTTGCTATCTTTTTGTATCCTTTTCCTTGTTTGTGCAAGGCAATGATCTCTTCTCTGAACTTTTTGGACAATTCTTTTGACTTAGCCATATTTCTAACATGCAATCAATCACTCTCAACAAACCCCTAGCCAGTCCAGGTATTTATGTGTTTTATCTCAAGCACACCTGAACTAATTAGTTGCACCAGGTGTGCTTGAAACAGGGGGTTGGGTAATTTTGATTAGTTGCATCAGGTGTGCTTGAGACAGGGAGTAGAATAATTTTGAGACAGGGGGTTGAATAATTCTGAGACTGCAGTAGTGATTAAAAGTAGCATTTTGTGTTGAATGTGGATAAAAACCCTTGTAATATTTTGTAATATTATGTTTCATTGAACTACTTAAACAGTTCTCGTGTAATTTGTTTATTGCAAACAGCTGAGAAATTGTATATTTTGCCAATAAACCTAATGTGCAATGGGGGTTGAATAATTTTGATTGCAACTGTAATACATTTACCATTTATATATGACACAAAAATTAGATGGGTTGCATTTTTTGTAAAGTGAGGACCAGCATCTCCCCCCTTAATACACTGCCTTTTCATCAGCTTCCATATATGAACGCTAGATTACAATCTCCCCCCTTCATACACTGCCTTTTCATCAGCTTCCATATATGAACGCTAGATTACAATCTCCCCCCTTAATACACTGCCTTTTCATCAGCTTCCATATATGAATGCTAGATTACAATCTCCCCCCTTAATACACTGCCTTTTCATCAGCTTCCATATATGAATGCTAGATTACAATCTCCCCCCTTAATACACTGCCTTTTCAACAGCTTCCATATATGAACGCTAGATTGTACAATCAGTAGTTGGCGAGCCCGTTGCCATTGCAGTTTACCTGCGAAATTGCGGTTGGTTTGGATTGGTTTTGAAACAGGTGGGATGTTGAGGTTCAAATCATGATGTTTCCAATGGGAGACCCAACCAATGCAAACAGCTACCGCACCATAATATATAAAGTCTCTGATTGAAAAATGCACAACTATGAAAATCTGTATACTGCTCCCAGAGGTTAAAACAATTACTAGTCGTGGGATATGGTTGTTATAAAAGTAGTGATTCATAGCCTAGATTTAGAATGAGCTGTATATACAGATTGGCCTCCAACAAACACTGGTGTCTTTTTCAATTGCAAGCAATTAAAGTAAAGGGCGGCCTGTAGCGTAGTGGTTAAGATAAATGACTTGGACTGGCAAGGTCGGTGGTTTGATCCCCAGTGTAGCCACAATAAGATCCACACAGCCGTTGAGCCCTTGAGCAAGGCCCTTAACTCTACATTGCTCCAGGGGAGGATTGTCTCCTGCTTAGTCTAGTCAACTGTACATCGCACTGGATAAGAGCATCTGCCAAATGCCATTGTTAGTTTATTGTATTTTGAGTACTTACCTGGCTAAAATATGATTCCGCTGTGCGTCCGTGCAGAGCACTGGACCTGCAGCTGAAGCGATTCAGTCTGAACTCCAGAGGAAACCTGGAGAAGCTGCATGATCGGCTCCATGTCTCCCCACAGCAGGGCCAATGTAGGCTTGCCCAGGATGCCCAAGCCCAAACGGACCCATGGAGACTGCTGTCACACCTCCATCTCACCAGGGCGTGCTGTCCCCTTTGCAGGTAGTTTACATGTCAGAGATTTTCCAGGAGTGTCAGTTCTGTGGTCAGGCTACACAATGCAGCCAGCCATGTGCATCCAGGTGCCCGATGTGATGGAGCTGCTTAAAACATGACTGGCTTCCTTCTTTCTGACCCAACAATCGATTGAAGAACAAATGGGTCGACAACCTTGTGTAGTCCTACGGCAATTGGATATGATGAGACTCTGCACCCTCCAAATTATTTTCTTATTGGACCTACATTATGCATGTGCTTCACTAATTTCAGAATCAAAACAGCACATTTTGTCGAAAGGTAGTAAGTTCACCTCCCTGTGGTGTTGTTTGTTTACGTTGCCCTGCATTCATGCTGCATGCTAATATGCTAACCACTATGATGCTAACCGTCGATGGCATGTTGTGTGTGGGGCAGGACCTTTGGGTTTTCCCCAATCCCAAATGATTGTCAAATCTTTCTGGCCTGATATTCCTTTCCTGGGTTACCTTATTTTGCCTTTGTGCCTGTCCTCTGTCTCCCCCCTGTGGATGTAATGCACATATTAGGGAGCAGCCAGCAGTATTTCATGTTCATTTATTTAAAAAATAAAACTCACACTGGCATGGAAAATATCCTGGCAGATTAATTTTAAAAAGTCAAAGCAAGTCACTTGAAAAGAAACTGTCATAAAGGCAAAGAGTGGACACAGTAAATCCTGAAGGATGTTATATTGCATATATAGTTATGGAGGGTTTTATGGAGTTAAAATATGTTTGCTGCATTATTTTCTGACACTGAAAATAAAATAACTGGAAAGTAAATTAAATAAAGGTGGTCTTTGACTTTTGTACAGTACTGTCGGAACAATATACAAACAAACAACAAGGTATAGATTATTTACACTCATTTTCATTGTTTTATTTATAGGATTTATATGAATATATAAATAGCCCCCAAAGTTGTAGCTAACGTTAGCTAGCCGACATCATTAACATGAACGACCAGTGCAAACTAGCTAGCTAGCGTTATTGGAAATCCTATTACTGTAACGTTACCACCAAAACTAGCTAACTAGCGAACTAGTTTTACAACAAGCAAGGTCGGATTTAACGTTTAATCGTTTCATGTTTCTTCAAGTTATCATCCCAGTGTTCCTCTGTACGGCCACCGATGAGCGTCTGGTGTTTATTAGCGAACGTTAGCTGTCAATAACGTTTGTGAAGGACATGACCAATACAATTAGAAGTTCTGGTTTTGTTTTTTGTTTCCCCCCATGTTTCTGACACTTTGAAACGTACATGTCTGTGCCAAGCACCCGAGGCCGCCCTGTAAACGGACTGTAGGATCCGCGTTATCCTCCCTTATAAGAATCGGGAAAAACTCAATCCACTGTGTGCCAGATTATATTTGGCATTAAGTCCCAAACACAACACGATTTCGGCATAGTTAACTAGCTAATGGTTTGTACATAGCTCTGGTTCAGTTTACTTTTAAGTAACATTACTGCGTTCCGCGGCTGAGTGGCCACCCGTTTTATTTCAAATCCAAGGAAAGTCAATGGGTGACGTCACAGACACTTTGCCCACCTTTTGGACGTCGACGATGATCGGATAGACCGAAAGAAGAGCTATTATCTACGTCACAAGGGTGAAACGGATTCAAATAATATAAACAGGGCATTTATCACGTTTAACGGCTCATAACGAAGATCAATCTAATCAGGTGAGACGTACATACGTAACGTGAATACTGTACATTTACTTTTGTATACGATTAGCAATATGTTAAAAAATGAATGTAGCCAATGTCTTTCAAAATGTTTTAAGCCCAACCATACTTAGCAGAACGAGAAAAGGTGATTTTGAATTAGATAATTAGGCAACTTGCGGTAACGATGAATAAGAGGCTAGTTATCGGTGCTCTACTTACACGATTGTCTTTGCTTTGTTAGCAATAGGCTTTATGTAATGAATGTAACAAAAACAATTAGCATGTCTTAAACAAGTAATAGTCATTAATTACGATGCAATTGAGGACCAGGGGAAAAAAAGACCTTGAAAATAATACATGAAATGATAATGTTCATGCACAGAAAATATTTATTTTTGCTTGTAGCCTCTTTAAATATAGAAAATGGCTCCATTAGAGAGAACAACATGAAAGGTAAGGTTTGGTAAGTAAATTGTTTTTTGGTGTCTTTGCAGTGGATCCTTTTTTAAATGTCCTTTATGACTAACCAAGAATGCGCGTTAGTTTCTGGAAATGAAACTTTCACCAGTCTGGAACATGAATGACTGAATTAATAATGTTGACCTCCAAAGTGGGGGGGTGGTGGCGGGATCTACAAAAAAAGAATGCGCGTTAGTTTCTGGAAATGAAACTTTTACCAGTCAGGAACTTGAATGACTGAATTAATAATGTTGACCACCAAAGTGGGGGGGTGGTGGCGGGATCTACAAAAAAAGAATGCGCGTTAGTTTCTGGAAATGAAACTTTTACCAGTCTGGAACTTGAATGACTGAATTAATAAAGTTGACCTCCAAAGTGGGGGGGTGGTGGCGGGATCTACAAAAAAAGAATGCGCGTTAGTTTCTGGAAATGAAACTTTTACCAGTCAGGAACTTGAATGACTGAATTAATAATGTTGACCTCCAAAGTGGGGGGGTGGTGGCGGGATCAACAAAAAAAGAATGCGCGTTAGTTTCTGTTAATGTTAATAAAGTTGACCTCCAAAGTGGGAAGGGTGGTGGCGGGATCTACAAAAAAATAGAAAAATATAGAAAATGGCTCCATTAGAGAGAACAACATGAAAGGTAAGGTTTGGTAAGTAAATTGTTTTTTGGTGTCTTTGCAGTGGATGCTTTTTTAAATGTCCTTTATGACTAACCAAGAATGCGCGTTAGTTTCTGGAAATGAAACTTTCACCAGTCTGGAACATGAATGACTGAATTAATAATGTTGACCTCCAAAGTGGGGGGGTGGTGGCGGGATCTACAAAAAAAGAATGCGCGTTAGTTTCTGGAAATGAAACTTTTACCAGTCAGGAACTTGAATGACTGAATTAATAATGTTGACCTCCAAAGTGGGGGGGTGGTGGCGGGATCTACAAAAAAAGAATGCGCGTTAGTTTCTGTTAATGTTAATAAAGTTGACCTCCAAAGTGGGGGGGTGGTGGCGGGATCTACAAAAAAAGAATGCGCGGTAGTTTCTGGAAATTAGTTTCAGGAACTTGAATGACTGAATTAATAAAGTTGACCTCCAAAGTGGGGGGGTGGTGGCGGGATCAACAAAAAAAGAATGCGCGTTAGTTTCTGTTAATGTTAATAAAGTTGACCTCCAAAGTGGGAAGGGTGGTGGCGGGATCTACAAAAAAATAGAAAAATATAGAAAATGGCTCCATTAGAGAGAACAACATGAAAGGTAAGGTTTGGTAAGTAAATTGTTTTTTGGTGTCTTTGCAGTGGATGCTTTTTTAAATGTCCTTTATGACTAACCAAGAATGCGCGTTAGTTTCTGGAAATGAAACTTTCACCAGTCTGGAACATGAATGACTGAATTAATAATGTTGACCTCCAAAGTGGGGGGGTGGTGGCGGGATCTACAAAAAAAGAATGCGCGTTAGTTTCTGGAAATGAAACTTTTACCAGTCAGGAACTTGAATGACTGAATTAATAATGTTGACCTCCAAAGTGGGGGGGTGGTGGCGGGATCTACAAAAAAAGAATGCGCGTTAGTTTCTGTTAATGTTAATAAAGTTGACCTCCAAAGTGGGGGGGTGGTGGCGGGATCTACAAAAAAAGAATGCGCGGTAGTTTCTGGAAATTAGTTTCAGGAACTTGAATGACTGAATTAATAAAGTTGACCTCCAAAGTGGGGGGGTGGTGGCGGGATCAACAAAAAAAGAATGCGCGTTAGTTTCTGTTAATGTTAATAAAGTTGACCTCCAAAGTGGGAAGGGTGGTGGCGGGATCTACAAAAAAATAGAAAAATATAGAAAATGGCTCCATTAGAGAGAACAACATGAAAGGTAAGGTTTGGTAAGTAAATTGTTTTTTGGTGTCTTTGCAGTGGATGCTTTTTTAAATGTCCTTTATGACTAACCAAGAATGCGCGTTAGTTTCTGGAAATGAAACTTTCACCAGTCTGGAACATGAATGACTGAATTAATAATGTTGACCTCCAAAGTGGGGGGGTGGTGGCGGGATCTACAAAAAAAGAATGCGCGTTAGTTTCTGGAAATGAAACTTTTACCAGTCAGGAACTTGAATGACTGAATTAATAATGTTGACCTCCAAAGTGGGGGGGTGGTGGCGGGATCTACAAAAAAAGAATGCGCGTTAGTTTCTGTTAATGTTAATAAAGTTGACCTCCAAAGTGGGGGGGTGGTGGCGGGATCTACAAAAAAAGAATGCGCGGTAGTTTCTGGAAATTAGTTTCAGGAACTTGAATGACTGAATTAATAAAGTTGACCTCCAAAGTGGGGGGATTGGTGGCGGGATCTACAAAAAAAGAATGCGTGTTAGTTTCTGGAAATTAGTTTCAGGAACTTGAATGACTGAATGAATAATGTTGACCTCCAAAGTGGGGGGGTGGTGGCGGGATCTACAAAAAAAGAATGCGCGTTAGTTTCTGGAAATTAGTTTCAGGAACTTGAATGACTGAATTAATAATGTTGACCTCCAAAGTGGGGGGGTGGTGGCGGGATCTACAAAAAAAGAATGCGCGGTAGTTTCTGGAAATTAGTTTCAGGAACTTGAATGACTGAATTAATAAAGTTGACCTCCAAAGTGGGGGGGTGGTGGCGGGATCAACAAAAAAAGAATGCGCGTTAGTTTCTGTTAATGTTAATAAAGTTGACCTCCAAAGTGGGAAGGGTGGTGGCGGGATCTACAAAAAAATAGAAAAATATAGAAAATGGCTCCATTAGAGAGAACAACATGAAAGGTAAGGTTTGGTAAGTAAATTGTTTTTTGGTGTCTTTGCAGTGGATGCTTTTTTAAATGTCCTTTATGACTAACCAAGAATGCGCGTTAGTTTCTGGAAATGAAACTTTCACCAGTCTGGAACATGAATGACTGAATTAATAATGTTGACCTCCAAAGTGGGGGGGTGGTGGCGGGATCTACAAAAAAAGAATGCGCGTTAGTTTCTGGAAATGAAACTTTTACCAGTCAGGAACTTGAATGACTGAATTAATAATGTTGACCTCCAAAGTGGGGGGGTGGTGGCGGGATCTACAAAAAAAGAATGCGCGTTAGTTTCTGTTAATGTTAATAAAGTTGACCTCCAAAGTGGGGGGGTGGTGGCGGGATCTACAAAAAAAGAATGCGCGGTAGTTTCTGGAAATTAGTTTCAGGAACTTGAATGACTGAATTAATAAAGTTGACCTCCAAAGTGGGGGGGTGGTGGCGGGATCAACAAAAAAAGAATGCGCGTTAGTTTCTGTTAATGTTAATAAAGTTGACCTCCAAAGTGGGAAGGGTGGTGGCGGGATCTACAAAAAAATAGAAAAATATAGAAAATGGCTCCATTAGAGAGAACAACATGAAAGGTAAGGTTTGGTAAGTAAATTGTTTTTTGGTGTCTTTGCAGTGGATGCTTTTTTAAATGTCCTTTATGACTAACCAAGAATGCGCGTTAGTTTCTGGAAATGAAACTTTCACCAGTCTGGAACATGAATGACTGAATTAATAATGTTGACCTCCAAAGTGGGGGGGTGGTGGCGGGATCTACAAAAAAAGAATGCGCGTTAGTTTCTGGAAATGAAACTTTTACCAGTCAGGAACTTGAATGACTGAATTAATAATGTTGACCTCCAAAGTGGGGGGGTGGTGGCGGGATCTACAAAAAAAGAATGCGCGTTAGTTTCTGTTAATGTTAATAAAGTTGACCTCCAAAGTGGGGGGGTGGTGGCGGGATCTACAAAAAAAGAATGCGCGGTAGTTTCTGGAAATTAGTTTCAGGAACTTGAATGACTGAATTAATAAAGTTGACCTCCAAAGTGGGGGGATTGGTGGCGGGATCTACAAAAAAAGAATGCGTGTTAGTTTCTGGAAATTAGTTTCAGGAACTTGAATGACTGAATGAATAATGTTGACCTCCAAAGTGGGGGGGTGGTGGCGGGATCTACAAAAAAAGAATGCGCGTTAGTTTCTGGAAATTAGTTTCAGGAACTTGAATGACTGAATTAATAATGTTGACCTCCAAAGTGGGGGGGTGGTGGCGGGATCTACAAAAAAAGAATGCGCGGTAGTTTCTGGAAATTAGTTTCAGGAACTTGAATGACTGAATTAATAAAGTTGACCGCCAAAGTGGGGGGGGTGGTGGCGGGATCTACAAAAAAAGAATGCGTGTTAGTTTCTGGAAATTAGTTTCAGGAACTTGAATGACTGAATTAATAATGTTGACCTCCAAAGTGGGGGGGTGGTGGCGGGATCTACAAAAAAAGAATGCGCGTTAGTTTCTGGAAATTAGTTTCAGGAACTTGAATGACTGAATTAATAATGTTGACCTCCAAAGTGGGGGGGTGGTGGCGGGATCTACATAAAAAGAATGCACGTTAGTTTCTGTTAATGTTAATAAAGTTGACCTCCAAAGTGGGGGGGTGGTGGCGGGATCTACAAAAAAAGAATGCGCGTTAGTTTCTGGAAATGAAACTTTTACCAGTCAGGAACTTGAATGACTGAATTAATAATGTTGACCTCCAAAGTGGGGGGGTGGTGGCGGGATCAACAAAAAAAGAATGCGCGTTAGTTTCTGTTAATGTTAATAAAGTTGACCTCCAAAGTGGGGGGGTGGTGGCGGGATCTACAAAAAAAGAATGCGCGTTAGTTTCTGGAAATGAAACTTTCACCAGTCTGGAACTTGAATGACAGAATTAATAAAGTTGACCTCCAAAGTGGGGGGGTGGTGGCGGGATCTACAAAAAAAGAATGCGCGGTAGTTTCTGGAAATTAGTTTCAGGAACTTGAATGACTGAATTAATAAAGTTGACCTCCAAAGTGGGGGGGTGGTGGCGGGATCTACAAAAAAAGAATGCGCGTTAGTTTCTGGAAATTAGTTTCAGGAACTTGAATGACTGAATTAATAAAGTTGACCTCCAAAGTGGGGGGGTGGTGGCGGGATCTACAAAAAAAGAATGCGCGGTAGTTTCTGGAAATTAGTTTCAGGAACTTGAATGACTGAATTAATAATGTTGACCTCCAAAGTGGGGGGGTGGTGGCGGGATCTACAAAAAAGAATGCGCGTTAGTTTCTGTGAATGAAACTTTTAAGAGATAGGAACTTGAATGACTGAATTTCTAAAGTTTTATGTTATAATTGTAACAGAAATAATTAGCATGTCTTAAACAAGTAATAGTCATGAATTACTATGCAATTGAGGACCAGGGGAAAAAAACACCTTGAAAATAATACATAAAATGATAATGTTCATGCACAGAAAATATTAATTTTTGCTTGTAGCCTCTTTAAATATAGAAAATGGGTCCATTAGAGAGAACAACATGAGAGGTAAGGTTTGGTAAGTAAATTGTTTTTTGGTGTCTTCGCAGTGGATGCTTTTTTAAATTTCCTTCATGACTAACCAAGAATACGCGTTAGTTTCTGGAAATGAAACTTTTACCAGTCTGGAACTTGAATGACTGAATTAATAAAGTTGACCTCCAAAGTGGGGGGGTGGTGGCGGGATCTACAAAAAAAGAATGCGCGTTAGTTTCTGGAAATTAGTTTCAGGAACTTGAATGACTGAATTAATAAAGTTGACCTCCAAAGTGGGGGGGTGGTGGCGGGATCTACAAAAAAAGAATGCGCGTTAGTTTCTGGAAATGAAACTTTTACCAGTCTGGAACTTGAATGACTGAATTAATAATGTTGACCTCCAAAGTGGGGGGGTGGTGGCGGGATCTACAAAAAAAGAATGCGCGTTAGTTTCTGGAAATTAGTTTCAGGAACTTGAATGACTGAATTAATAAAGTTGACCTCCAAAGTGGGGGGGTGGTGGCGGGATCTACAAAAAAAGAATGCGCGTTAGTTTCTGGAAATGAAACTTTTACCAGTCTGGAACTTGAATGACTGAATTAATAATTTTGACCTCCAAAGTGGGGGGGTGGTGGCGGGATCTACAAAAAAAGAATGCGCGTTAGTTTCTGGAAATGAAACTTTTACCAGTCTGGAACTTGAATGACTGAATTAATAATTTTGACCTCCAAAGTGGGGGGGTGGTGGCGGGATCTACAAAAAAAGAATGCGCGTTAGTTTTTGGAAATGAAACTTTTACCAGTCAGGAACTTGAATGACTGAATTAATAAAGTTGACCTCCAAAGTGGGGGGGTGGTGGCGGGATCTACAAAAAAAGAATGCGCGTTAGTTTCTGGAAATGAAACTTTTACCAGTCTGGAACTTGAATGACTGAATTAATAATGTTGACCTCCAAAGTGGGGGGGTGGTGGCGGGATCTACAAAAAAAGAAAGCGCGGTAGTTTCTGGAAATTAGTTTCAGGAACTTGAATGACTGAATTAATAAAGTTGACCTCCAAAGTGGGGGGGTGGTGGCGGGATCTACAAAAAAAGAATGCGCGTTAGTTTCTGGAAATTAGTTTCAGGAACTTGAATGACTGAATTAATAAAGTTGACCTTCAAAGTGGGGGGGTGGTGGCGGGATCTACAAAAAAAGAATGCGCGTTAGTTTCTGGAAATTAGTTTCAGGAACTTGAATGACTGAATTAATAAAGTTGACCTCCAAAGTGGGGGGGTGGTGGCGGGATCTACAAAAAAAGAATGCGCGTTAGTTTCTGGAAATGAAACTTTTACCAGTCAGGAACTTGAATGACTGAATTAATAAAGTTGACCTCCAAAGTGGGGGGGTGGTGGCGGGATCTACAAAAAAAGAATGCGCGTTAGTTTCTGTGAATGAAACTTTTAAGAGATAGGAACTTGAATGACTGAATTTCTAAAGTTTTATGTTATAATTGTAACAGAAATAATTAGCATGTCTTAAACAAGTAATAGTCATGAATTACTATGCAATTGAGGACCAGGGGAAAAAAACACCTTGAAAATAATACATAAAATGATAATGTTCATGCACAGAAAATATTAATTTTTGCTTGTAGCCTCTTTAAATATAGAAAATGGGTCCATTAGAGAGAACAACATGAGAGGTAAGGTTTGGTAAGTAAATAGTTTTTTGGTGTCTTCGCAGTGGATGCTTTTTTAAATTTCCTTTATGAATAACCAAGAATGCGCGTTAGTTTCTGGAAATGAAACTTTTACCAGTCTGGAACTTGAATGACTGAATTAATAAAGTTGACCTCCAAAGTGGGGGGGTGGTGGCGGGATCTACAAAAAAAGAATGCGCGTTAGTTTCTGGAAATGAAACTTTTACCAGTCTGGAACTTGAATGACTGAATTAATAATGTTGACCTCCAAAGTGGGGGGGTGGTGGCGGGATCTACAAAAAAAGAATGCGCATTAGTTTCTGGAAATGAAACTTTTACCAGTCTGAAACATGAATGACTGAATTAATAATGTTGACCTCCAAAGTGGGGGGGTGGTGGCGGGATCTACAAAAAAAGAATGCACGTTAGTTTCTGGAAATGAAACTTTCACCAGTCTGGAACTTGAATGACTGAATTAATAATGTTGACCTCCAAAGTGGGGGGGTGGTGGCGGGATCTACAAAAAAAGAAAGCGCGGTAGTTTCTGGAAATTAGTTTCAGGAACTTGAATGACTGAATTAATAAAGTTGACCTCCAAAGTGGGGGGGTGGTGGCGGGATCTACAAAAAAAGAATGCGCGTTAGTTTCTGGAAATGAAACTTTTACCAGTCTGGAACTTGAATGACTGAATTAATAATGTTGACCTCCAAAGTGGGGGGGTGGTGGCGGGATCTACAAAAAAAGAATGCGCGGTAGTTTCTGGAAATTAGTTTCAGGAACTTGAATGACTGAATTAATAAAGTTGACCTCCAAAGTGGGGAGGTGGTGGCGGGATCTACAAAAAAAGAATGCGCGTTAGTTTCTGGAAATTAGTTTCAGGAACTTGAATGACTGAATTAATAAAGTTGACCTCCAAAGTGGGGGGGTGGTGGCGGGATCTACAAAAAAAGAATGCGCGTTAGTTTCTGGAAATGAAACTTTTACCAGTCTGGAACTTGAATGACTGAATTAATAATGTTGACCTCCAAAGTGGGGGGGTGGTGGCGGGATCTACAAAAAAAGAATGCGCGGTAGTTTCTGGAAATTAGTTTCAGGAACTTCCATCCATCCATCCATTATCTGAACCCGCTTATCCTGATCAGGGTCGCAGGGGGGCTGGAGCCTATCCCAGCATACATTGGGCGAAAGGCAGGAATACACCCTGGACAGGTCGCCAGTCCATCGCAGGGCACACACACCATTCACTCACACACTCATACCTACGGGCAATTTAGACTCTCCAATCAGCCTAACGTGCATGTCTTTGGACTGTGGGAGGAAACCGGAGTACCCGGAGGAAACCCACGCAGACACGGGGAGAACATGCAAACTCCGCACAGAGAGGCCCCGGCCGACGGGGATTCGAACCCAGGACCTCCTTGCTGTGAGGCGGCAGTGCTACCCACTGCACCATCCGTGCCGCCAGTTTCAGGAACTTGAATGACTGAATTAATAAAGTTGACCTCCAAAGTGGGGAGGTGGTGGCGGGATCTACAAAAAAAGAATGCGCGTTAGTTTCTGGAAATTAGTTTCAGGAACTTGAATGACTGAATTAATAAAGTTGACCTCCAAAGTGGGGGGGTGGTGGCGGGATCTACAAAAAAAGAATGCACGTTAGTTTCTGGAAATGAAACTTTTACCAGTCAGGAACTTGAATGACTGAATTAATAAAGTTGACCTCCAAAGTGGGGGGGTGGTGGCGGGATCTACAAAAAAGAATGCGCGTTAGTTTCTGTGAATGAAACTTTTAAGAGATAGGAACTTGAATGACTGAATTTCTAAAGTTTTATGTTATAATTGTAACAGAAATAATTAGCATGTCTTAAACAAGTAATAGTCATGAATTACTATGCAATTGAGGACCAGGGGAAAAAAACACCTTGAAAATAACACATGAAATGATAATGTTCATGCACAGAAAATATTAATTTTTGCTTGTAGCCTCTTTAAATATAGAAAATGGGTCCATTAGAGAGAACAACATGAGAGGTAAGGTTTGGTAAGTAAATAGTTTTTTGGTGTCTTCGCAGTGGATGCTTTTTTAAATTTCCTTTATGACTAACCAAGAATGCACGTTAGTTTCTGGAAATGAAACTTTTACCAGTCTGGAACTTGAATGACTGAATTAATAAAGTTGACCTCCAAAGTCGGGGGGTGGTGGCGGGATCTACAAAAAAAGAATGCGCGTTAGTTTCTGGAAATGAAACTTTTACCAGTCTGGAACTTGAATGACTGAATTCATAATTTTGACCTCCAAAGTGGGGGGGTGGTGGCGGGATCTACAAAAAAAGAATGCGCGTTAGTTTTTGGAAATGAAACTTTTAAGAGATAGGAACTTGAATGACTGAATTAATAAAGTTGACCTCCAAAGTGGGGGGGTGGTGGCGGGATCTACAAAAAAAGAATGCGCGTTAGTTTCTGGAAATGAAACTTTTACCAGTCTGGAACTTGAAAGACTGAATTCATAATTTTGACCTCCAAAGTGGGGGGGTGGTGGCGGGATCTACAAAAAAAGAATGCGCGTTAGTTTTTGGAAATGAAACTTTTACCAGTCAGGAACTTGAATGACTGAATTAATAAAGTTGAGCTCCAAAGTGGGGGGGTGGTGGCGAGATCTACAAAAAAAGAATGCGCTTTAGTTTCTGTGAATGAAACTTTTACCAGTCAGGAACTTGAATGACTGAATTAATAAAGTTGACCTCCAAAGTGGGGGGGTGGTGGCGGGATCTACAAAAAAAGAATGCGCGTTAGTTTCTGGAAATTAGTTTCAGGAACTTGAATGACTGAATTAATGAAGTTGACCTCCAAAGTGGGGGGGTGGTGGCGGGATCTACAAAAAAAGAATGCGCATTAGTTTCTGGAAATTAGTTTCAGGAACTTGAATGACTGAATTAATAAAGTTGACCTCCAAAGTGGGGGGGTGGTGGCGGGATCTACAAAAAAAGAATGCGCGTTAGTTTCTGGAAATTAAACTTTTACCAGTCTGGAACTTGAATGACTGAATTAATAATTTTGACCTCCAAAGTGGGGGGGTGGTGGCGGGATCGACAAAAAAAGAATACGCGTTAGTTTCTGGAAATGAAACTTTTACCAGTCTGGAACTTGAATGACTGAATTAATAAAGTTGACCTCCAAAGTGGGGGGGTGGTGGCGGGATCTACAAAAAAAGAATACGCGTTAGTTTCTGGAAATGAAACTTTTACCAGTCTGGAACTTGAATGACTGAATTAATGAAGTTGACCTCCAAAGTGGGGGGGTGGTGGCGGGATCTACAAAAAAAGAATGCGCGTTAGTTTCTGGAAATGAAACTTTTACCAGTCTGGAACTTGAATGACTGAATTAATAATGTTGACCTCCAAAGTGGGGGGGTGGTGGCGGGATCTACAAAAAAAGAATGCGCGTTAGTTTCTGGAAATGAAACTTTTACCAGTCTGGAACTTGAATGACTGAATTAATAATTTTGACCTCCAAAGTGGGGGGGTGGTGGCGGGATCTACAAAAAAAGAATGCGCGTTAGTTTTTGGAAATGAAACTTTTACCAGTCAGGAACTTGAATGACTGAATTAATAAAGTTGACCTCCAAAGTGGGGGGGTGGTGGCGGGATCTACAAAAAAAGAATGCGCGTTAGTTTCTGGAAATGAAACTTTTACCAGTCTGGAACTTGAATGACTGAATTAATAATGTTGACCTCCAAAGTGGGGGGGTGGTGGCGGGATCTACAAAAAAAGAATGCGCGGTAGTTTCTGGAAATTAATTTCAGGAACTTGAATGACTGAATTAATAAAGTTGACCTCCAAAGTGGGGGGGTGGTGGCGGGATCTACAAAAAAAGAATGCGCGTTAGTTTCTGGAAATTAGTTTCAGGAACTTGAATGACTGAATTAATAAAGTTGACCTCCAAAGTGGGGGGGTGGTGGCGGGATATACAAAAAAAGAATGCGCGTTAGTTTCTGGAAATTAGTTTCAGGAACTTGAATGACTGAATTAATAAAGTTGACCTCCAAAGTGGGGGGGTGGTGGCGGGATCTACAAAAAAAGAATGCGCGTTAGTTTCTGGAAATGAAACTTTTACCAGTCAGGAACTTGAATGACTGAATTAATAAAGTTGACCTCCAAAGTGGGGGGGTGGTGGCGGGATCTACAAAAAAAGAATGCGCGTTAGTTTCTGTGAATGAAACTTTTAAGAGATAGGAACTTGAATGACTGAATTTCTAAAGTTTTATGTTATAATTGTAACAGAAATAATTAGCATGTCTTAAACAAGTAATAGTCATGAATTACAATGCAATTGAGGACCAGGGGAAAAAAACACCTTGAAAATAATACATAAAATGATAATGTTCATGCACAGAAAATATTAATTTTTGCTTGTAGCCTCTTTAAATATAGAAAATGGGTCCATTAGAGAGAACAACATGAGAGGTAAGGTTTGGTAAGTAAATAGGTTTTTGGTGTCTTCGCAGTGGATGCTTTTTTAAATTTCCTTTATGAATAACCAAGAATGCGCGTTAGTTTCTGGAAATGAAACTTTTACCAGTCTGGAACTTGAATGACTGAATTAATAAAGTTGACCTCCAAAGTGGGGGGGTGGTGGCGGGATCTACAAAAAAAGAATGCGCGTTAGTTTCTGGAAATGAAACTTTTACCAGTCTGGAACTTGAATGACTGAATTAATAATGTTGACCTCCAAAGTGGGGGGGTGGTGGCGGGATCTACAAAAAAAGAATGCGCTTTAGTTTCTGTGAATGAAACTTTTACCAGTCAGGAACTTGAATGACTGAATTAATAAAGTTGACCTCCAAAGTGGGGGGGTGGTGGCGGGATCTACAAAAAAAAGAATGCGCATTAGTTTCTGGAAATGAAACTTTTACCAGTCTGAAACATGAATGACTGAATTAATAATGTTGACCTCCAAAGTGGGGGGGTGGTGGCGGGATCTACAAAAAAAGAATGCGCGTTAGTTTCTGGAAATGAAACTTTCACCAGTCTGGAACTTGAATGACTGAATTAATAAAGTTGACCTCCAAAGTGGGGGGGTGGTGGCGGGATCTACAAAAAAAGAATGCGCGTTAGTTTCTGGAAATGAAACTTTTACCAGTCTGGAACTTGAATGACTGAATTAATAATGTTGACCTCCAAAGTGGGGGGGTGGTGGCGGGATCTACAAAAAAAGAATGCGCGGTAGTTTCTGGAAATTAATTTCAGGAACTTGAATGACTGAATTAATAAAGTTGACCTCCAAAGTGGGGGGGTGGTGGCGGGATCTACAAAAAAAGAATGCGCGTTAGTTTCTGGAAATTAGTTTCAGGAACTTGAATGACTGAATTAATAAAGTTGACCTCCAAAGTGGGGGGGTGGTGGCGGGATCTACAAAAAAAGAATGCGCGTTAGTTTCTGGAAATTAGTTTCAGGAACTTGAATGACTGAATTAATAAAGTTGACCTCCAAAGTGGGGGGGTGGTGGCGGGATCTACAAAAAAAGAATGCGCGTTAGTTTCTGGAAATGAAACTTTTACCAGTCAGGAACTTGAATGACTGAATTAATAAAGTTGACCTCCAAAGTGGGGGGGTGGTGGCGGGATCTACAAAAAAAGAATGCGCGTTAGTTTCTGTGAATGAAACTTTTAAGAGATAGGAACTTGAATGACTGAATTTCTAAAGTTTTATGTTATAATTGTAGCAGAAATAATTAGCATGTCTTAAACAAGTAATAGTCATGAATTACTGTGCAATTGAGGACCAGGGGAAAAAAACACCTTGAAAATAATACATAAAATGATAATGTTCATGCACAGAAAATATTAATTTTTGCTTGTAGCCTCTTTAAATATAGAAAATGGGTCCATTAGAGAGAACAACATGAGAGGTAAGGTTTGGTAAGTAAATAGTTTTTTGGTGTCTTCGCAGTGGATGCTTTTTTAAATTTCCTTTATGAATAACCAAGAATGCGCGTTAGTTTCTGGAAATGAAACTTTTACCAGTCTGGAACTTGAATGACTGAATTAATAATGTTGACCTCCAAAGTGGGGGGGTGGTGGCGGGATCTACAAAAAAAGAATGCGCTTTAGTTTCTGTGAATTAAACTTTTACCAGTCAGGAACTTGAATGACTGAATTAATAAAGTTGACCTCCAAAGTGGGGGGGTGGTGGCGGGATCTACAAAAAAAAGAATGCGCATTAGTTTCTGGAAATGAAACTTTTACCAGTCTGAAACATGAATGACTGAATTAATAATGTTGACCTCCAAAGTGGGGGGGTGGTGGCGGGATCTACAAAAAAAGAATGCGCGTTAGTTTCTGGAAATTAATTTCAGGAACTTGAATGACTGAATTAATAAAGTTGACCTCCAAAGTGGGGGGGTGGTGGCGGGATCTACAAAAAAAGAATGCGCGTTAGTTTCTGGAAATTAGTTTCAGGAACTTGAATGACTGAATTAATAAAGTTGACCTCCAAAGTGGGGGGGTGGTGGCGGGATCTACAAAAAAAGAATGCGCGTTAGTTTCTGGAAATGAAACTTTTACCAGTCAGGAACTTGAATGACTGAATTAATAAAGTTGACCTCCAAAGTGGGGGGGTGGTGGCGGGATCTACAAAAAAGAATGCGCGTTAGTTTCTGTGAATGAAACTTTTAAGAGATAGGAACTTGAATGACTGAATTTCTAAAGTTTTATGTTACAATTGTAACAGAAATAATTAGCATGTCTTAAACAAGTAATAGTCATGAATTACTATGCAATTGAGGACCAGGGGAAAAAAACACCTTGAAAATAATACATAAAATGATAATGTTCATGCACAGAAAATATTAATTTTTGCTTGTAGCCTCTTTAAATATAGAAAATGGGTCCATTAGAGAGAACAACATGAGAGGTAAGGTTTGGTAAGTAAATAGTTTTTCGGTGTCTTCGCAGTGGATGCTTTTTTAAATTTCCTTTATGAATAACCAAGAATGCGCGTTAGTTTCTGGAAATGAAACTTTTACCAGTCTGGAACTTGAATGACTGAATTAATAAAGTTGACCTCCAAAGTGGGGGGGTGGTGGCGGGATCTACAAAAAAAGAATGCGCGTTAGTTTCTGGAAATGAAACTTTTACCAGTCTGGAACTTGAATGACTGAATTAATAATGTTGACCTCCAAAGTGGGGGGGTGGTGGCGGGATCTACAAAAAAACGAATGCGCATTAGTTTATGGAAATGAAACTTTTACCAGTCTGAAACATGAATGACTGAATTAATAATGTTGACCTCCAAAGTGGGGGGGTGGTGGCGGGATCTACAAAAAAAGAATGCGCTTTAGTTTCTGTGAATGAAACTTTTACCAGTCAGGAACTTGAATGACTGAATTAATAAAGTTGACCTCCAAAGTGGGGGGGTGGTGGCGGGATCTACAAAAAAACGAATGCGCATTAGTTTCTGGAAATGAAACTTTTACCAGTCTGAAACATGAATGACTGAATTAATAATGTTGACCTCCAAAGTGGGGGGGTGGTGGCGGGATCTACAAAAAAAGAATGCGCGTTAGTTTCTGGAAATGAAACTTTCACCAGTCTGGAACTTGAATGACTGAATTAATAAAGTTGACCTCCAAAGTGGGGGGGTGGTGGCGGGATCTACAAAAAAGGAATGCGCGTTAGTTTCTGGAAATGAAACTTTCACCAGTCTGGAACTTGAATGACTGAATTAATAAAGTTGACCTCCAAAGTGGGGGGGTGGTGGCGGGATCTACAAAAAAAGAATGCGCGTTAGTTTCTGGAAATGAAACTTTTACCAGTCTGGAACTTGAATGACTGAATTAATAATGTTGACCTCCAAAGTGGGGGGGTGGTGGCGGGATCTACAAAAAAAGAATGCGCGTTAGTTTCTGGAAATTAGTTTCAGGAACTTGAATGACTGAATTAATAAAGTTGACCTCCAAAGTGGGGGGGTGGTGGCGGGATCTACAAAAAAAGAATGCGCGTTAGTTTCTGGAAATTAGTTTCAGGAACTTGAATGACTGAATTAATAAAGTTGACCTCCAAAGTGGGGGGGTGGTGGCGGGATCTACAAAAAAAGAATGCGCGTTAGTTTCTGGAAATGAAACTTTTACCAGTCTGGAACTTGAATGACTGAATTAATAATTTTGACCTCCAAAGTGGGGGGGTGGTGGCGGGATCTACAAAAAAAGAATGCGCGTTAGTTTTTGGAAATTAGTTTCAGAAACTTGAATGACTGAATTAATAAAGTTGACCTCCAAAGTGGGGGGGTGGTGGCGGGATCTACAAAAAAAGAATGCGCGTTAGTTTCTGGAAATTAGTTTCAGGAACTTGAATGACTGAATTAATAAAGTTGACCTCCAAAGTGGGGGGGTGGTGGCGGGATCTACAAAAAAAGAATGCGCGTTAGTTTCTGGAAATGAAACTTTTACCAGTCAGGAACTTGAATGACTGAATTAATAAAGTTGACCTCCAAAGTGGGGGGGTGGTGGCGGGATCTACAAAAAAAGAATGCGCGTTAGTTTCTGTGAATGAAACTTTTAAGAGATAGGAACTTGAATGACTGAATTTCTAAAGTTTTATGTTATAATTGTAGCAGAAATAATTAGCATGTCTTAAACAAGTAATAGTCATGAATTACTGTGCAATTGAGGACCAGGGGAAAAAAACACCTTGAAAATAATACATGAAATGATAATGTTCATGCACAGAAAATATTAATTTTTGCTTGTAGCCTCTTTAAATATAGAAAATGGGTCCATTAGAGAGAACAACATGAGAGGTAAGGTTTGGTAAGTAAATAGTTTTTTGGTGTCTTCGCAGTGGATGCTTTTTTAAATTTCCTTTATGAATAACCAAGAATGCGCGTTAGTTTCTGGAAATGAAACTTTTACCAGTCTGGAACTTGAATGACTGAATTAATAATGTTGACCTCCAAAGTGGGGGGGTGGTGGCGGGATCTACAAAAAAAGAATGCGCTTTAGTTTCTGTGAATGAAACTTTTACCAGTCAGGAACTTGAATGACTGAATTAATAAAGTTGACCTCCAAAGTGGGGGGGTGGTGGCGGGAACTACAAAAAAAAGAATGCGCATTAGTTTCTGGAAATGAAACTTTTACCAGTCTGAAACATGAATGACTGAATTAATAATGTTGACCTCCAAAGTGGGGGGGTGGTGGCGGGATCTACAAAAAAAGAATGCGCCTTAGTTTCTGGAAATGAAACTTTCACCAGTCTGGAACTTGAATGACTGAATTAATAAAGTTGACCTCCAAAGTGGGGGGGTGGTGGCGGGATCTACAAAAAAAGAATGCGCGTTAGTTTCTGGAAATTAGTTTCAGGAACTTGAATGACTGAATTAATAAAGTTGACCTCCAAAGTGGGGGGGTGGTGGCGGGATCTACAAAAAAAGAATGCGCGTTAGTTTCTGGAAATGAAACTTTTACCAGTCTGGAACTTGAATGACTGAATTAATAAAGTTGACCTCCAAAGTGGGGGGGTGGTGGCGGGATCTACAAAAAAAGAATGCGCGTTAGTTTCTGGAAATGAAACTTTTACCAGTCAGGAACTTGAATGACTGAATTAATAAAGTTGACCTCCAAAGTGGGGGGGTGGTGGCGGGATCTACAAAAAAGAATGCGCGTTAGTTTCTGTGAATGAAACTTTTAAGAGATAGGAACTTGAATGACTGAATTTCTAAAGTTTTATGTTACAATTGTAACAGAAATAATTAGCATGTCTTAAACAAGTAATAGTCATGAATTACTATGCAATTGAGGACCAGGGGAAAAAAACACCTTGAAAATAATACATGAAATGATAATGTTCATGCACAGAAAATATTCATTTTTGCTTGTAGCCTCTTTAAATATAGAAAATGGGTCCATTAGAGAGAACAACATGAGAGGTAAGGTTTGGTAAGTAAATAGTTTTTTGGTGTCTTCGCAGTGGATGCTTTTTTAAATTTCCTTTATGACTAACCAAGAATGCACGTTAGTTTCTGGAAATGAAACTTTTACCAGTCTGGAACTTGAATGACTGAATTAATAAAGTTGACCTCCAAAGTGGGGGGGTGGTGGCGGGATCTACAAAAAAAGAATGCGCGTTAGTTTCTGGAAATGAAACTTTTACCAGTCTGGAACTTGAATGACTGAATTCATAATTTTGACCTCCAAAGTGGGGGGGTGGTGGCGGGATCTACAAAAAAAGAATGCGCGTTAGTTTTTGGAAATGAAACTTTTACCAGTCAAGAACTTGAATGACTGAATTAATAAAGTCGACCTCCAAAGTGGGGGGGTGGTGGCGGGATCTACAAAAAAAGAATGCGCTTTAGTTTCTGTGAATGAAACTTTTACCAGTCAGGAACTTGAATGACTGAATTAATAAAGTTGACCTCCAAAGTGGGGGGGTGGTGGCGGGATCTACAAAAAAAAGAATGCGCATTAGTTTCTGGAAATGAAACTTTTACCAGTCTGAAACATGAATGACTGAATTAATAATGTTGACCTCCAAAGTGGGGGGGTGGTGGCGGGATCTACAAAAAAAGAATGCGCATTAGTTTCTGGAAATTAGTTTCAGGAACTTGAATGACTGAATTAATAAAGTTGACCTCCAAAGTGGGGGGGTGGTGGCGGGATCTACAAAAAAAGAATGCGCGTTAGTTTCTGGAAATGAAACTTTTACCAGTCTGGAACTTGAATGACTGAATTAATAATTTTGACCTCCAAAGTGGGGGGGTGGTGGCGGGATCTACAAAAAAAGAATACGCGTTAGTTTCTGGAAATGAAACTTTCACCAGTCTGGAACTTGAATGACTGAATTAATAAAGTTGACCTCCAAAGTGGGGGGGTGGTGGCGGGATCTACAAAAAAAGAATGCGCGTTAGTTTCTGGAAATGAAACTTTTACCAGTCTGGAACTTGAATGACTGAATTAATAATGTTGACCTCCAAAGTGGGGGGGTGGTGGCGGGATCTACAAAAAAAGAATGCGCGGTAGTTTCTGGAAATTAGTTTCAGGAACTTGAATGACTGAATTAATAAAGTTGACCTCCAAAGTGGGGGGGTGGTGGCGGGATCTACAAAAAAAGAATGCGCGTTAGTTTCTGGAAATTAGTTTCAGGAACTTGAATGACTGAATTAATAAAGTTGACCTCCAAAGTGGGGGGGTGGTGGCGGGATCTACAAAAAAAAGAATGCGCATTAGTTTCTGGAAATGAAACTTTTACCAGTCTGAAACATGAATGACTGAATTAATAATGTTGACCTCCAAAGTGGGGGGGTGGTGGCGGGATCTACAAAAAAAGAATGCGCGTTAGTTTCTGGAAATGAAACTTTCACCAGTCTGGAACTTGAATGACTGAATTAATAAAGTTGACCTCCAAAGTGGGGGGGTGGTGGCGGGATCTACAAAAAAAGAATGCGCGTTAGTTTCTGGAAATGAAACTTTTACCAGTCAGGAACTTGAATGACTGAATTAATAAAGTTGACCTCCAAAGTGGGGGGGTGGTGGCGGGATCTACAAAAAAAGAATGCGCGGTAGTTTCTGGAAATTAGTTTCAGGAACTTGAATGACTGAATTAATAAAGTTGACCTCCAAAGTGGGGGGGTGGTGGCGGGATCTACAAAAAAAGAATGCGCGTTAGTTTCTGGAAATTAGTTTCAGGAACTTGAATGACTGAATTAATAAAGTTGACCTCCAAAGTGGGGGGGTGGTGGCGGGATCTACAAAAAAAGAATGCGCGTTAGTTTCTGGAAATGAAACTTTTACCAGTCAGGAACTTGAATGACTGAATTAATAAAGTTGACCTCCAAAGTGGGGGGGTGGTGGCGGGATCTACAAAAAAGAATGCGCGTTAGTTTCTGTGAATGAAACTTTTAAGAGATAGGAACTTGAATGACTGAATTTCTAAAGTTTTATGTTATAATTGTAACAGAAATAATTAGCATGTCTTAAACAAGTAATAGTCATGAATTACTATGCAATTGAGGACCAGGGGAAAAAAACACCTTGAAAATAATACATGAAATGATAATGTTCATGCACAGAAAATATTAATTTTTGCTTGTAGCCTCTTTAAATTTAGAAAATGGGTCCATTAGAGAGAACAACATGAGAGGTAAGGTTTGGTAAGTAAATAGTTTTTTGGTGTCTTCGCAGTGGATGCTTTTTTAAATTTCCTTTATGACTAACCAAGAATGCACGTTAGTTTCTGGAAATGAAACTTTTACCAGTCTGGAACTTGAATGACTGAATTAATAAAGTTGACCTCCAAAGTGGGGGGGTGGTGGCGGGATCTACAAAAAAAGAATGCGCGTTAGTTTCTGGAAATGAAACTTTTACCAGTCTGGAACTTGAATGACTGAATTCATAATTTTGACCTCCAAAGTGGGGGGGTGGTGGCGGGATCTACAAAAAAAGAATGCGCGGTAGTTTCTGGAAATTAATTTCAGGAACTTGAATGACTGAATTAATAAAGTTGACCTCCAAAGTGGGGGGGTGGTGGCGGGATCTACAAAAAAAGAATGCGCGTTAGTTTCTGGAAATTAGTTTCAGGAACTTGAATGACTGAATTAATAAAGTTGACCTCCAAAGTGGGGGGGTGGTGGCGGGATCTACAAAAAAAGAATGCGCGTTAGTTTCTGGAAATTAGTTTCAGGAACTTGAATGACTGAATTAATAAAGTTGACCTCCAAAGTGGGGGGGTGGTGGCGGGATCTACAAAAAAAGAATGCGCGTTAGTTTCTGGAAATGAAACTTTTACCAGTCTGGAACTTGAATGACTGAATTAATAATGTTGACCTCCAAAGTGGGGGGGTGGTGGCGGGATCTACAAAAAAAGAATGCGCGTTAGTTTCTGGAAATGAAACTTTTACCAGTCTGGAACTTGAATGACTGAATTAATAATGTTGACCTCCAAAGTGGGGGGGTGGTGGTGGGATCTACAAAAAAAGAATGCGCGGTAGTTTCTGGAAATTAATTTCAGGAACTTGAATGACTGAATTAATAAAGTTGACCTCCAAAGTGGGGGGGTGGTGGCGGGATCTACAAAAAAAGAATGCGCGTTAGTTTCTGGAAATTAGTTTCAGGAACTTGAATGACTGAATTAATAAAGTTGACCTCCAAAGTGGGGGGGTGGTGGCGGGATCTACAAAAAAAGAATGCGCGTTAGTTTCTGGAAATTAGTTTCAGGAACTTGAATGACTGAATTAATAAAGTTGACCTCCAAAGTGGGGGGGTGGTGGCGGGATCTACAAAAAAAGAATGCGCGTTAGTTTCTGGAAATGAAACTTTTACCAGTCAGGAACTTGAATGACTGAATTAATAAAGTTGACCTCCAAAGTGGGGGGGTGGTGGCGGGATCTACAAAAAAAGAATGCGCGTTAGTTTCTGTGAATGAAACTTTTAAGAGATAGGAACTTGAATGACTGAATTTCTAAAGTTTTATGTTATAATTGTAACAGAAATAATTAGCATGTCTTAAACAAGTAATAGTCATGAATTACTATGCAATTGAGGACCAGGGGAAAAAAACACCTTGAAAATAATACATAAAATGATAATGTTCATGCACAGAAAATATTAATTTTTGCTTGTAGCCTCTTTAAATATAGAAAATGGGTCCATTAGAGAGAACAACATGAGAGGTAAAGTTTGGTAAGTAAATAGTTTTTTGGTGTCTTCGCAGTGGATGCTTTTTTAAATTTCCTTTATGAATAACCAAGAATGCGCGTTAGTTTCTGGAAATGAAACTTTTACCAGTCTGGAACTTGAATGACTGAATTCATAATTTTGACCTCCAAAGTGGGGGGGTGGTGGCGGGATCTACAAAAAAAGAATGCGCGTTAGTTTTTGGAAATGAAACTTTTACCAGTCAGGAACTTGAATGACTGAATTAATAAAGTTGACCTCCAAAGTGGGGGGGTGGTGGCGGGATCTACAAAAAAAGAATGCGCGTTAGTTTCTGGAAATTAGTTTCAGGAACTTGAATGACTGAATTAATAAAGTTGACCTCCAAAGTGGGGGGGTGGTGGCGGGATCTACAAAAAAAGAATGCGCGTTAGTTTCTGGAAATTAGTTTCAGGAACTTGAATGACTGAATTAATAAAGTTGACCTCCAAAGTGGGGGGGTGGTGGCGGGATCTACAAAAAAAGAATGCGCGTTAGTTTCTGGAAATGCAACTTTTACCAGTCTGGAACTTGAATGACTGAATTAATAAAGTTGACCTCCAAAGTGGGGGGGTGGTGGCGGGATCTACAAAAAAAGAATACGCGTTAGTTTCTGGAAATGAAACTTTTACCAGTCTGGAACTTGAATGACTGAATTAATAATGTTGACCTCCAAAGTGGGGGGGTGGTGGCGGGATCTACAAAAAAAGAATGCGCGTTAGTTTCTGGAAATGAAACTTTTACCAGTCTGGAACTTGAATGACTGAATTAATAATGTTGACCTCCAAAGTGGGGGGGTGGTGGTGGGATCTACAAAAAAAGAATGCGCGGTAGTTTCTGGAAATTAATTTCAGGAACTTGAATGACTGAATTAATAAAGTTGACCTCCAAAGTGGGGGGGTGGTGGCGGGATCTACAAAAAAAGAATGCGCGTTAGTTTCTGGAAATTAGTTTCAGGAACTTGAATGACTGAATTAATAAAGTTGACCTCCAAAGTGGGGGGGTGGTGGCGGGATCTACAAAAAAAGAATGCGCGTTAGTTTCTGGAAATTAGTTTCAGGAACTTGAATGACTGAATTAATAAAGTTGACCTCCAAAGTGGGGGGGTGGTGGCGGGATCTACAAAAAAAGAATGCGCGTTAGTTTCTGGAAATGAAACTTTTACCAGTCAGGAACTTGAATGACTGAATTAATAAAGTTGACCTCCAAAGTGGGGGGGTGGTGGCGGGATCTACAAAAAAAGAATGCGCGTTAGTTTCTGTGAATGAAACTTTTAAGAGATAGGAACTTGAATGACTGAATTTCTAAAGTTTTATGTTATAATTGTAACAGAAATAATTAGCATGTCTTAAACAAGTAATAGTCATGAATTACTATGCAATTGAGGACCAGGGGAAAAAAACACCTTGAAAATAATACATAAAATGATAATGTTCATGCACAGAAAATATTAATTTTTGCTTGTAGCCTCTTTAAATATAGAAAATGGGTCCATTAGAGAGAACAACATGAGAGGTAAGGTTTGGTAAGTAAATAGTTTTTTGGTGTCTTCGCAGTGGATGCTTTTTTAAATTTCCTTTATGAATAACCAAGAATGCGCGTTAGTTTCTGGAAATGAAACTTTTACCAGTCTGGAACTTGAATGACTGAATTCATAATTTTGACCTCCAAAGTGGGGGGGTGGTGGCGGGATCTACAAAAAAAGAATGCGCGTTAGTTTTTGGAAATGAAACTTTTACCAGTCAGGAACTTGAATGACTGAATTAATAAAGTTGACCTCCAAAGTGGGGGGGTGGTGGCGGGATCTACAAAAAAAGAATGCGCTTTAGTTTCTGTGAATGAAACTTTTACCAGTCAGGAACTTGAATGACTGAATTAATAAAGTTGACCTCCAAAGTGGGGGGGTGGTGGCGGGATCTACAAAAAAAGAATGCGCATTAGTTTCTGGAAATGAAACTTTCACCAGTCTGGAACTTGAATGACTGAATTAATAAAGTTGACCTCCAAAGTGGGGGGGTGGTGGCGGGATCTACAAAAAAAGAATGCGCGTTAGTTTCTGGAAATTAGTTTCAGGAACTTGAATGACTGAATTAATAAAGTTGACCTCCAAAGTGGGGGGGTGGTGGCGGGATCTACAAAAAAAGAATGCGCATTAGTTTCTGGAAATTAGTTTCAGGAACTTGAATGACTGAATTAATAAAGTTGACCTCCAAAGTGGGGGGGTGGTGGCGGGATCTACAAAAAAAGAATGCGCGTTAGTTTCTGGAAATGAAACTTTTACCAGTCTGGAACTTGAATGACTGAATTAATAATTTTGACCTCCAAAGTGGGGGGGTGGTGGCGGGATCTACAAAAAAAGAATACGCGTTAGTTTCTGGAAATGAAACTTTTACCAGTCTGGAACTTGAATGACTGAATTAATAAAGTTGACCTCCAAAGTGGGGGGGTGGTGGCGGGATCTACAAAAAAAGAATACGCGTTAGTTTCTGGAAATGAAACTTTTACCAGTCTGGAACTTGAATGACTGAATTAATAATGTTGACCTCCAAAGTGGGGGGGTGGTGGCGGGATCTACAAAAAAAGAATGCGCGTTAGTTTCTGGAAATGAAACTTTTACCAGTCTGGAACTTGAATGACTGAATTAATAATTTTGACCTCCAAAGTGGGGGGGTGGTGGCGGGATCTACAAAAAAAGAATGCGCGTTAGTTTTTGGAAATTAGTTTCAGAAACTTGAATGACTGAATTAATAAAGTTGACCTCCAAAGTGGGGGGGTGGTGGCGGGATCTACAAAAAAAGAATGCGCGTTAGTTTCTGGAAATTAGTTTCAGGAACTTGAATGACTGAATTAATAAAGTTGACCTCCAAAGTGGGGGGGTGGTGGCGGGATCTACAAAAAAAGAATGCGCGTTAGTTTCTGGAAATGAAACTTTTACCAGTCAGGAACTTGAATGACTGAATTAATAAAGTTGACCTCCAAAGTGGGGGGGTGGTGGCGGGATCTACAAAAAAAGAATGCGCGTTAGTTTCTGTGAATGAAACTTTTAAGAGATAGGAACTTGAATGACTGAATTTCTAAAGTTTTATGTTATAATTGTAGCAGAAATAATTAGCATGTCTTAAACAAGTAATAGTCATGAATTACTGTGCAATTGAGGACCAGGGGAAAAAAACACCTTGAAAATAATACATGAAATGATAATGTTCATGCACAGAAAATATTAATTTTTGCTTGTAGCCTCTTTAAATATAGAAAATGGGTCCATTAGAGAGAACAACATGAGAGGTAAGGTTTGGTAAGTAAATAGTTTTTTGGTGTCTTCGCAGTGGATGCTTTTTTAAATTTCCTTTATGAATAACCAAGAATGCGCGTTAGTTTCTGGAAATGAAACTTTTACCAGTCTGGAACTTGAATGACTGAATTAATAATGTTGACCTCCAAAGTGGGGGGGTGGTGGCGGGATCTACAAAAAAAGAATGCGCTTTAGTTTCTGTGAATGAAACTTTTACCAGTCAGGAACTTGAATGACTGAATTAATAAAGTTGACCTCCAAAGTGGGGGGGTGGTGGCGGGAACTACAAAAAAAAGAATGCGCATTAGTTTCTGGAAATGAAACTTTTACCAGTCTGAAACATGAATGACTGAATTAATAATGTTGACCTCCAAAGTGGGGGGGTGGTGGCGGGATCTACAAAAAAAGAATGCGCGTTAGTTTCTGGAAATGAAACTTTCACCAGTCTGGAACTTGAATGACTGAATTAATAAAGTTGACCTCCAAAGTGGGGGGGTGGTGGCGGGATCTACAAAAAAAGAATGCGCGTTAGTTTCTGGAAATTAGTTTCAGGAACTTGAATGACTGAATTAATAAAGTTGACCTCCAAAGTGGGGGGGTGGTGGCGGGATCTACAAAAAAAGAATGCGCGTTAGTTTCTGGAAATGAAACTTTTACCAGTCTGGAACTTGAATGACTGAATTAATAAAGTTGACCTCCAAAGTGGGGGGGTGGTGGCGGGATCTACAAAAAAAGAATGCGCGTTAGTTTCTGGAAATGAAACTTTTACCAGTCAGGAACTTGAATGACTGAATTAATAAAGTTGACCTCCAAAGTGGGGGGGTGGTGGCGGGATCTACAAAAAAGAATGCGCGTTAGTTTCTGTGAATGAAACTTTTAAGAGATAGGAACTTGAATGACTGAATTTCTAAAGTTTTATGTTACAATTGTAACAGAAATAATTAGCATGTCTTAAACAAGTAATAGTCATGAATTACTATGCAATTGAGGACCAGGGGAAAAAAACACCTTGAAAATAATACATGAAATGATAATGTTCATGCACAGAAAATATTCATTTTTGCTTGTAGCCTCTTTAAATATAGAAAATGGGTCCATTAGAGAGAACAACATGAGAGGTAAGGTTTGGTAAGTAAATAGTTTTTTGGTGTCTTCGCAGTGGATGCTTTTTTAAATTTCCTTTATGACTAACCAAGAATGCACGTTAGTTTCTGGAAATGAAACTTTTACCAGTCTGGAACTTGAATGACTGAATTAATAAAGTTGACCTCCAAAGTGGGGGGGTGGTGGCGGGATCTACAAAAAAAGAATGCGCGTTAGTTTCTGGAAATGAAACTTTTACCAGTCTGGAACTTGAATGACTGAATTCATAATTTTGACCTCCAAAGTGGGGGGGTGGTGGCGGGATCTACAAAAAAAGAATGCGCGTTAGTTTTTGGAAATGAAACTTTTACCAGTCAAGAACTTGAATGACTGAATTAATAAAGTCGACCTCCAAAGTGGGGGGGTGGTGGCGGGATCTACAAAAAAAGAATGCGCTTTAGTTTCTGTGAATGAAACTTTTACCAGTCAGGAACTTGAATGACTGAATTAATAAAGTTGACCTCCAAAGTGGGGGGGTGGTGGCGGGATCTACAAAAAAAAGAATGCGCATTAGTTTCTGGAAATGAAACTTTTACCAGTCTGAAACATGAATGACTGAATAAATAATGTTGACCTCCAAAGTGGGGGGGTGGTGGCGGGATCTACAAAAAAAGAATGCGCATTAGTTTCTGGAAATTAGTTTCAGGAACTTGAATGACTGAATTAATAAAGTTGACCTCCAAAGTGGGGGGGTGGTGGCGGGATCTACAAAAAAAGAATGCGCGTTAGTTTCTGGAAATGAAACTTTTACCAGTCTGGAACTTGAATGACTGAATTAATAATTTTGACCTCCAAAGTGGGGGGGTGGTGGCGGGATCTACAAAAAAAGAATACGCGTTAGTTTCTGGAAATGAAACTTTCACCAGTCTGGAACTTGAATGACTGAATTAATAAAGTTGACCTCCAAAGTGGGGGGGTGGTGGCGGGATCTACAAAAAAAGAATGCGCGTTAGTTTCTGGAAATGAAACTTTTACCAGTCTGGAACTTGAATGACTGAATTAATAATGTTGACCTCCAAAGTGGGGGGGTGGTGGCGGGATCTACAAAAAAAGAATGCGCGGTAGTTTCTGGAAATTAGTTTCAGGAACTTGAATGACTGAATTAATAAAGTTGACCTCCAAAGTGGGGGGGTGGTGGCGGGATCTACAAAAAAAGAATGCGCGTTAGTTTCTGGAAATTAGTTTCAGGAACTTGAATGACTGAATTAATAAAGTTGACCTCCAAAGTGGGGGGGTGGTGGCGGGATCTACAAAAAAAAGAATGCGCATTAGTTTTTGGAAATGAAACTTTTACCAGTCTGAAACATGAATGACTGAATTAATAATGTTGACCTCCAAAGTGGGGGGGTGGTGGCGGGATCTACAAAAAAAGAATGCGCGTTAGTTTCTGGAAATGAAACTTTCACCAGTCTGGAACTTGAATGACTGAATTAATAAAGTTGACCTCCAAAGTGGGGGGGTGGTGGCGGGATCTACAAAAAAAGAATGCGCGTTAGTTTCTGGAAATGAAACTTTTACCAGTCAGGAACTTGAATGACTGAATTAATAAAGTTGACCTCCAAAGTGGGGGGGTGGTGGCGGGATCTACAAAAAAAGAATGCGCGGTAGTTTCTGGAAATTAGTTTCAGGAACTTGAATGACTGAATTAATAAAGTTGACCTCCAAAGTGGGGGGGTGGTGGCGGGATCTACAAAAAAAGAATGCGCGTTAGTTTCTGGAAATGAAACTTTTACCAGTCTGGAACTTGAATGACTGAATTAATAATTTTGACCTCCAAAGTGGGGGGGTGGTGGCGGGATCTACAAAAAAAGAATACGCGTTAGTTTCTGGAAATGAAACTTTCACCAGTCTGGAACTTGAATGACTGAATTAATAAAGTTGACCTCCAAAGTGGGGGGGTGGTGGCGGGATCTACAAAAAAAGAATGCGCGTTAGTTTCTGGAAATGAAACTTTTACCAGTCTGGAACTTGAATGACTGAATTAATAATGTTGACCTCCAAAGTGGGGGGGTGGTGGCGGGATCTACAAAAAAAGAATGCGCGGTAGTTTCTGGAAATTAGTTTCAGGAACTTGAATGACTGAATTAATAAAGTTGACCTCCAAAGTGGGGGGGTGGTGGCGGGATCTACAAAAAAAGAATGCGCGTTAGTTTCTGGAAATTAGTTTCAGGAACTTGAATGACTGAATTAATAAAGTTGACCTCCAAAGTGGGGGGGTGGTGGCGGGATCTACAAAAAAAAGAATGCGCATTAGTTTCTGGAAATGAAACTTTTACCAGTCTGAAACATGAATGACTGAATTAATAATGTTGACCTCCAAAGTGGGGGGGTGGTGGCGGGATCTACAAAAAAAGAATGCGCGTTAGTTTCTGGAAATGAAACTTTCACCAGTCTGGAACTTGAATGACTGAATTAATAAAGTTGACCTCCAAAGTGGGGGGGTGGTGGCGGGATCTACAAAAAAAGAATGCGCGTTAGTTTCTGGAAATGAAACTTTTACCAGTCAGGAACTTGAATGACTGAATTAATAAAGTTGACCTCCAAAGTGGGGGGGTGGTGGCGGGATCTACAAAAAAAGAATGCGCGGTAGTTTCTGGAAATTAGTTTCAGGAACTTGAATGACTGAATTAATAAAGTTGACCTCCAAAGTGGGGGGGTGGTGGCGGGATCTACAAAAAAAGAATGCGCGTTAGTTTCTGGAAATTAGTTTCAGGAACTTGAATGACTGAATTAATAAAGTTGACCTCCAAAGTGGGGGGGTGGTGGCGGGATCTACAAAAAAAGAATGCGCGTTAGTTTCTGGAAATGAAACTTTTACCAGTCAGGAACTTGAATGACTGAATTAATAAAGTTGACCTCCAAAGTGGGGGGGTGGTGGCGGGATCTACAAAAAAGAATGCGCGTTAGTTTCTGTGAATGAAACTTTTAAGAGATAGGAACTTGAATGACTGAATTTCTAAAGTTTTATGTTATAATTGTAACAGAAATAATTAGCATGTCTTAAACAAGTAATAGTCATGAATTACTATGCAATTGAGGACCAGGGGAAAAAAACACCTTGAAAATAATACATGAAATGATAATGTTCATGCACAGAAAATATTAATTTTTGCTTGTAGCCTCTTTAAATTTAGAAAATGGGTCCATTAGAGAGAACAACATGAGAGGTAAGGTTTGGTAAGTAAATAGTTTTTTGGTGTCTTCGCAGTGGATGCTTTTTTAAATTTCCTTTATGACTAACCAAGAATGCACGTTAGTTTCTGGAAATGAAACTTTTACCAGTCTGGAACTTGAATGACTGAATTAATAAAGTTGACCTCCAAAGTGGGGGGGTGGTGGCGGGATCTACAAAAAAAGAATGCGCGTTAGTTTCTGGAAATGAAACTTTTACCAGTCTGGAACTTGAATGACTGAATTCATAATTTTGACCTCCAAAGTGGGGGGGTGGTGGCGGGATCTACAAAAAAAGAATGCGCTTTAGTTTCTGTGAATGAAACTTTTACCAGTCAGGAACTTGAATGACTGAATTAATAAAGTTGACCTCCAAAGTGGGGGGGTGGTGGCGGGATCTACAAAAAAAGAATGCGCTTTAGTTTCTGTGAATGAAACTTTTACCAGTCAGGAACTTGAATGACTGAATTAATAAAGTTGACCTCCAAAGTGGGGGGGTGGTGGCGGGATCTACAAAAAAAAGAATGCGCATTAGTTTCTGGAAATGAAACTTTTACCAGTCTGAAACATGAATGACTGAATTAATAATGTTGACCTCCAAAGTGGGGGGGTGGTGGCGGGATCTACAAAAAAAGAATGCGCGTTAGTTTCTGGAAATTAGTTTCAGGAACTTGAATGACTGAATTAATAAAGTTGACCTCCAAAGTGGGGGGGTGGTGGCGGGATCTACAAAAAAAGAATGCGCGTTAGTTTCTGTGAATGAAACTTTTACCAGTCAGGAACTTGAATGACTGAATTAATAAAGTTGACCTCCAAAGTGGGGGGGTGGTGGCGGGATCTACAAAAAAAGAATGCGCGTTAGTTTCTGGAAATGAAACTTTTACCAGTCTGGAACTTGAATGACTGAATTAATAATTTTGACCTCCAAAGTGGGGGGGTGGTGGCGGGATCTACAAAAAAAGAATACGCGTTAGTTTCTGGAAATGAAACTTTTACCAGTCTGGAACTTGAATGACTGAATTAATAAAGTTGACCTCCAAAGTGGGGGGGTGGTGGCGGGATCTACAAAAAAAGAATACGCGTTAGTTTCTGGAAATGAAACTTTTACCAGTCTGGAACTTGAATGACTGAATTAATAATGTTGACCTCCAAAGTGGGGGGGTGGTGGCGGGATCTACAAAAAAAGAATGCGCGTTAGTTTCTGGAAATGAAACTTTTACCAGTCTGGAACTTGAATGACTGAATTAATAATGTTGACCTCCAAAGTGGGGGGGTGGTGGTGGGATCTACAAAAAAAGAATGCGCGGTAGTTTCTGGAAATTAATTTCAGGAACTTGAATGACTGAATTAATAAAGTTGACCTCCAAAGTGGGGGGGTGGTGGCGGGATCTACAAAAAAAGAATGCGCGTTAGTTTCTGGAAATGAAACTTTTACCAGTCTGGAACTTGAATGACTGAATTAATAATGTTGACCTCCAAAGTGGGGGGGTGGTGGCGGGATCTACAAAAAAAGAATGCGCGTTAGTTTCTGGAAATGAAACTTTTACCAGTCTGGAACTTGAATGACTGAATTAATAATGTTGACCTCCAAAGTGGGGGGGTGGTGGTGGGATCTACAAAAAAAGAATGCGCGGTAGTTTCTGGAAATTAATTTCAGGAACTTGAATGACTGAATTAATAAAGTTGACCTCCAAAGTGGGGGGGTGGTGGCGGGATCTACAAAAAAAGAATGCGCGTTAGTTTCTGGAAATTAGTTTCAGGAACTTGAATGACTGAATTAATAAAGTTGACCTCCAAAGTGGGGGGGTGGTGGCGGGATCTACAAAAAAAGAATGCGCGTTAGTTTCTGGAAATTAGTTTCAGGAACTTGAATGACTGAATTAATAAAGTTGACCTCCAAAGTGGGGGGGTGGTGGCGGGATCTACAAAAAAAGAATGCGCGTTAGTTTCTGGAAATGAAACTTTTACCAGTCAGGAACTTGAATGACTGAATTAATAAAGTTGACCTCCAAAGTGGGGGGGTGGTGGCGGGATCTACAAAAAAAGAATGCGCGTTAGTTTCTGTGAATGAAACTTTTAAGAGATAGGAACTTGAATGACTGAATTTCTAAAGTTTTATGTTATAATTGTAACAGAAATAATTAGCATGTCTTAAACAAGTAATAGTCATGAATTACTATGCAATTGAGGACCAGGGGAAAAAAACACCTTGAAAATAATACATAAAATGATAATGTTCATGCACAGAAAATATTAATTTTTGCTTGTAGCCTCTTTAAATATAGAAAATGGGTCCATTAGAGAGAACAACATGAGAGGTAAGGTTTGGTAAGTAAATAGTTTTTTGGTGTCTTCGTAGTGGATGCTTTTTTAAATTTCCTTTATGAATAACCAAGAATGCGCGTTAGTTTCTGGAAATGAAACTTTTACCAGTCTGGAACTTGAATGACTGAATTCATAATTTTGACCTCCAAAGTGGGGGGGTGGTGGCGGGATCTACAAAAAAAGAATGCGCGTTAGTTTTTGGAAATGAAACTTTTACCAGTCAGGAACTTGAATGACTGAATTAATAAAGTTGACCTCCAAAGTGGGGGGGTGGTGGCGGGATCTACAAAAAAAGAATGCGCGTTAGTTTCTGGAAATTAGTTTCAGGAACTTGAATGACTGAATTAATAAAGTTGACCTCCAAAGTGGGGGGGTGGTGGCGGGATCTACAAAAAAAGAATGCGCGTTAGTTTCTGGAAATTAGTTTCAGGAACTTGAATGACTGAATTAATAAAGTTGACCTCCAAAGTGGGGGGGTGGTGGCGGGATCTACAAAAAAAGAATGCGCGTTAGTTTCTGGAAATGCAACTTTTACCAGTCTGGAACTTGAATGACTGAATTAATAAAGTTGACCTCCAAAGTGGGGGGGTGGTGGCGGGATCTACAAAAAAAGAATACGCGTTAGTTTCTGTAAATGAAACTTTTACCAGTCTGGAACTTGAATGACTGAATTAATAATGTTGACCTCCAAAGTGGGGGGGTGGTGGCGGGATCTACAAAAAAAGAATGCGCGTTAGTTTCTGGAAATGAAACTTTTACCAGTCTGGAACTTGAATGACTGAATTAATAATGTTGACCTCCAAAGTGGGGGGGTGGTGGTGGGATCTACAAAAAAAGAATGCGCGGTAGTTTCTGGAAATTAATTTCAGGAACTTGAATGACTGAATTAATAAAGTTGACCTCCAAAGTGGGGGGGTGGTGGCGGGATCTACAAAAAAAGAATGCGCGTTAGTTTCTGGAAATTAGTTTCAGGAACTTGAATGACTGAATTAATAAAGTTGACCTCCAAAGTGGGGGGGTGGTGGCGGGATCTACAAAAAAAGAATGCGCGTTAGTTTCTGGAAATTAGTTTCAGGAACTTGAATGACTGAATTAATAAAGTTGACCTCCAAAGTGGGGGGGTGGTGGCGGGATCTACAAAAAAAGAATGCGCGTTAGTTTCTGGAAATGAAACTTTTACCAGTCAGGAACTTGAATGACTGAATTAATAAAGTTGACCTCCAAAGTGGGGGGGTGGTGGCGGGATCTACAAAAAAAGAATGCGCGTTAGTTTCTGTGAATGAAACTTTTAAGAGATAGGAACTTGAATGACTGAATTTCTAAAGTTTTATGTTATAATTGTAACAGAAATAATTAGCATGTCTTAAACAAGTAATAGTCATGAATTACTATGCAATTGAGGACCAGGGGAAAAAAACACCTTGAAAATAATACATAAAATGATAATGTTCATGCACAGAAAATATTAATTTTTGCTTGTAGCCTCTTTAAATATAGAAAATGGGTCCATTAGAGAGAACAACATGAGAGGTAAGGTTTGGTAAGTAAATAGTTTTTTGGTGTCTTCGCAGTGGATGCTTTTTTAAATTTCCTTTATGAATAACCAAGAATGCGCGTTAGTTTCTGGAAATGAAACTTTTACCAGTCTGGAACTTGAATGACTGAATTCATAATTTTGACCTCCAAAGTGGGGGGGTGGTGGCGGGATCTACAAAAAAAGAATGCGCGTTAGTTTTTGGAAATGAAACTTTTACCAGTCAGGAACTTGAATGACTGAATTAATAAAGTTGACCTCCAAAGTGGGGGGGTGGTGGCGGGATCTACAAAAAAAGAATGCGCTTTTGTTTCTGTGAATGAAACTTTTACCAGTCAGGAACTTGAATGACTGAATTAATAAAGTTGACCTCCAAAGTGGGGGGGTGGTGGCGGGATCTACAAAAAAAAGAATGCGCATTAGTTTCTGGAAATGAAACTTTTACCAGTCTGAAACATGAATGACTGAATTAATAATGTTGACCTCCAAAGTGGGGGGGTGGTGGCGGGATCTACAAAAAAAGAATGCGCGTTAGTTTCTGGAAATGAAACTTTCACCAGTCTGGAACTTGAATGACTGAATTAATAAAGTTGACCTCCAAAGTGGGGGGGTGGTGGCGGGATCTACAAAAAAAGAATGCGCGTTAGTTTCTGGAAATTAGTTTCAGGAACTTGAATGACTGAATTAATAAAGTTGACCTCCAAAGTGGGGGGGTGGTGGCGGGATCTACAAAAAAAGAATGCGCATTAGTTTCTGGAAATTAGTTTCAGGAACTTGAATGACTGAATTAATAAAGTTGACCTCCAAAGTGGGGGGGTGGTGGCGGGATCTACAAAAAAAGAATGCGCGTTAGTTTCTGGAAATGAAACTTTTACCAGTCTGGAACTTGAATGACTGAATTAATAATTTTGACCTCCAAAGTGGGGGGGTGGTGGCGGGATCTACAAAAAAAGAATACGCGTTAGTTTCTGGAAATGAAACTTTTACCAGTCTGGAACTTGAATGACTGAATTAATAAAGTTGACCTCCAAAGTGGGGGGGTGGTGGCGGGATCTACAAAAAAAGAATGCGCGTTAGTTTTTGGAAATGAAACTTTTACCAGTCAGGAACTTGAATGACTGAATTAATAAAGTTGACCTCCAAAGTGGGGGGGTGGTGGCGGGATCTACAAAAAAAGAATGCGCGTTAGTTTCTGGAAATGAAACTTTTACCAGTCTGGAACTTGAATGACTGAATTAATAATGTTGACCTCCAAAGTGGGGGGGTGGTGGCGGGATCTACAAAAAAAGAATGCACGGTAGTTTCTGGAAATTAGTTTCAGGAACTTGAATGACTGAATTAATAAAGTTGACCTCCAAAGTGGGGGGGTGGTGGCGGGATCTACAAAAAAAGAATGCGCGTTAGTTTCTGGAAATTAGTTTCAGGAACTTGAATGACTGAATTAATAAAGTTGACCTCCAAAGTGGGGGGGTGGTGGCGGGATCTACAAAAAAAGAATGCGCGTTAGTTTCTGGAAATTAGTTTCAGGAACTTGAATGACTGAATTAATAAAGTTGACCTCCAAAGTGGGGGGGTGGTGGCGGGATCTACAAAAAAAGAATGCGCGTTAGTTTCTGGAAATGAAACTTTTACCAGTCAGGAACTTGAATGACTGAATTAATAAAGTTGACCTCCAAAGTGGGGGGGTGGTGGCGGGATCTACAAAAAAAGAATGCGCGTTAGTTTCTGTGAATGAAACTTTTAAGAGATAGGAACTTGAATGACTGAATTTCTAAAGTTTTATGTTATAATTGTAACAGAAATAATTAGCATGTCTTAAACAAGTAATAGTCATGAATTACTATGCAATTGAGGACCAGGGGAAAAAAACACCTTGAAAATAATACATAAAATGATAATGTTCATGCACAGAAAATATTAATTTTTGCTTGTAGCCTCTTTAAATATAGAAAATGGGTCCATTAGAGAGAACAACATGAGAGGTAAGGTTTGGTAAGTAAATAGTTTTTTGGTGTCTTCGCAGTGGATGCTTTTTTAAATTTCCTTTATGAATAACCAAGAATGCGCGTTAGTTTCTGGAAATGAAACTTTTACCAAATTGGAACTTGAATGACTGATTTAATGAAGTTGACCTCCAAAGTGGGGGGGTGGTGGCGGGATCTACAAAAAAAGAATGCGCGTTAGTTTCTGGAAATGAAACTTTTACCAGTCTGGAACTTGAATGACTGAATTAATAATGTTGACCTCCAAAGTGGGGGGGTGGTGGCGGGATCTACAAAAAAAGAATACGCGTTAGTTTCTGTGAATGAAACTTTTACCAGTCAGGAACTTGAATGACTGAATTAATAAAGTTGACCTCCAAAGTGGGGGGGTGGTGGCGGGATCTACAAAAAAAGAATGCGCGTTAGTTTCTGGAAATGAAACTTTTACCAGTCTGAAACTTGAATGACTGAATTAATAATTTTGACCTCCAAAGTGGGGGGGTGGTGGCGGGATCTACAAAAAAAGAATGCGCGTTAGTTTTTGGAAATGAAACTTTTACCAGTCAGGAACTTGAATGACTGAATTAATAAAGTTGACCTCCAAAGTGGGGGGGTGGTGGCGGGATCTACAAAAAAAGAATGCGCGTTAGTTTCTGGAAATGAAACTTTTACCAGTCTGGAACTTGAATGACTGAATTAATAATGTTGACCTCCAAAGTGGGGGGGTGGTGGCGGGATCTACAAAAAAAGAATGCGCGTTAGTTTCTGGAAATTAGTTTCAGGAACTTCCATCCATCCATCCATCCATTATCTTAACCCGCTTATCCTGAACAGGGTCGCAGGGGGGCTGGAGCCTATCCCAGCATACATTGGGCGAAAGGCAGGAATGCACCCTGGACAGGTCGCCAGTCCATCGCAGGGCACACACACCATTCACTCACACACTCATACCTATGGGCAATTTAGACTCTCCAATCAGCCTAACATGCATGTCTTTGGACTGTGGGAGGAAACCGGAGTACCCGGAGGAAACCCACGCAGACACAGGGAGAACATGCAAACTCCGCACAGAGAGGCCCCGGCCGACGGGGATTCGAACCCAGGACCTCCTTGCTGTGAGGCGGCAGTGCTACCCACTGCACCATCCGTGCCGCCCAGTTTCAGGAACTTGAATGACTGAATTAATAAAGTTGACCTCCAAAGTGGGGGGGTGGTGGCGGGATCTACAAAAAAAGAATGCGCGTTAGTTTCTGGAAATGAAACTTTTACCAGTCTGGAACTTGAATGACTGAATTAATAATGTTGACCTCCAAAGTGGGGGGGTGGTGGCGGGATCTACAAAAAAAGAATGCGCGGTAGTTTCTGGAAATTAGTTTCAGGAACTTGAATGACTGAATTAATAAAGTTGACCTCCAAAGTGGGGGGGTGGTGGCGGGATCTACAAAAAAAGAATGCGCGTTAGTTTCTGGAAATTAGTTTCAGGAACTTGAATGACTGAATTAATAAAGTTGACCTCCAAAGTGGGGGGGTGGTGGCGGGATCTACAAAAAAAGAATGCGCGTTAGTTTCTGGAAATGAAACTTTTACCAGTCAGGAACTTGAATGACTGAATTAATAAAGTTGACCTCCAAAGTGGGGGGGTGGTGGCGGGATCTACAAAAAAGAATGCGCGTTAGTTTCTGTGAATGAAACTTCTAAGAGATAGGAACTTGAATGACTGAATTTCTAAAGTTTTATGTTATAATTGTAACAGAAATAATTAGCATGTCTTAAACAAGTAATAGTCATGAATTACTATGCAATTGAGGACCAGGGGAAAAAAACACCTTGAAAATAATACATGAAATGATAATGTTCATGCACAGAAAATATAAATTTTTGCTTGTAGCCTCTTTAAATATAGAAAATGGGTCCATTAGAGAGAACAACATGAGAGGTAAGGTTTGGTAAGTAAATAGTTTTTTGGTGTCTTCGCAGTGGATGCTTTTTTAAATTTCCTTTATGACTAACCAAGAATGCACGTTAGTTTCTGGAAATGAAACTTTTACCAGTCTGGAACTTGAATGACTGAATTAATAAAGTTGACCTCCAAAGTGGGGGGGTGGTGGCGGGATCTACAAAAAAAGAATGCGCGTTAGTTTCTGGAAATGAAACTTTTACCAGTCTGGAACTTGAATGACTGAATTCATAATTTTGACCTCCAAAGTGGGGGGGTGGTGGCGGGATCTACAAAAAAAGAATGCGCGTTAGTTTTTGGAAATGAAACTTTTAAGAGATAGGAACTTGAATGACTGAATTAATAAAGTTGACCTCCAAAGTGGGGGGGTGGTGGCGGGATCTACAAAAAAAGAATGCGCGTTAGTTTCTGGAAATGAAACTTTTACCAGTCAGGAACTTGAATGACTGAATTCATAATTTTGACCTCCAAAGTGGGGGGGTGGTGGCGGGATCTACAAAAAAAGAATGCGCGTTAGTTTTTGGAAATGAAACTTTTACCAGTCAGGAACTTGAATGACTGAATTAATAAAGTTGACCTCCAAAGTGGGGGGGTGGTGGCGGGATCTACAAAAAAAGAATGCGCTTTAGTTTCTGTGAATGAAACTTTTACCAGTCAGGAACTTGAATGACTGAATTAATAAAGTTGACCTCCAAAGTGGGGGGGTGGTGGCGGGATCTACAAAAAAAAGAATGCGCATTAGTTTCTGGAAATGAAACTTTTACCAGTCAGGAACTTGAATGACTGAATTAATAAAGTTGACCTCCAAAGTGGGGGGGTGGTGGCGGGATCTACAAAAAAAGAATGCGCGTTAGTTTCTGGAAATGAAACTTTCACCAGTCTGGAACTTGAATGACTGAATTAATAAAGTTGACCTCCAAAGTGGGGGGGTGGTGGCGGGATCTACAAAAAAAGAATGCGCATTAGTTTCTGGAAATTAGTTTCAGGAACTTGAATGACTGAATTAATAAAGTTGACCTCCAAAGTGGGGGGGTGGTGGCGGGATCTACAAAAAAAGAATGCGCGTTAGTTTCTCGAAATGAAACTTTTACCAGTCTGGAACTTGAATGACTGAATTAATAATTTTGACCTCCAAAGTGGGGGGGTGGTGGCGGGATCTACAAAAAAAGAATACGCGTTAGTTTCTGGAAATGAAACTTTTACCAGTCTGGAACTTGAATGACTGAATTAATAAAGTTGACCTCCAAAGTGGGGGGGTGGTGGCGGGATCTACAAAAAAAGAATACGCGTTAGTTTCTGGAAATGAAACTTTTACCAGTCTGGAACTTGAATGACTGAATTAATAAAGTTGACCTCCAAAGTGGGGGGGTGGTGGCGGGATCTACAAAAAAAGAATGCGCGTTAGTTTCTGGAAATGAAACTTTTACCAGTCTGGAACTTGAATGACTGAATTAATGAAGTTGACCTCCAAAGTGGGGGGGTGGTGGCGGGATCTACAAAAAAAGAATGCGCGTTAGTTTTTGGAAATGAAACTTTTACCAGTCAGGAACTTGAATGACTGAATTAATAAAGTTGACCTCCAAAGTGGGGGGGTGGTGGCGGGATCTACAAAAAAAGAATGCGCGTTAGTTTCTGGAAATTAATTTCAGGAACTTGAATGACTGAATTAATAAAGTTGACCTCCAAAGTGGGGGGGTGGTGGCGGGATCTACAAAAAAAGAATGCGCGTTAGTTTCTGTGAATGAAACTTTTAAGAGATAGGAACTTGAATGACTGAATTTCTAAAGTTTTATGTTATAATTGTAACAGAAATAATTAGCATGTCTTAAACAAGTAATAGTCATGAATTACTGTGCAATTGAGGACCAGGGGAAAAAAACACCTTGAAAATAATACATAAAATGATAATGTTCATGCACAGAAAATATTAATTTTTGCTTGTAGCCTCTTTAAATATAGAAAATGGGTCCATTAGAGAGAACAACATGAGAGGTAAGGTTTGGTAAGTAAATAGTTTTTTGGTGTCTTCGCAGTGGATGCTTTTTTAAATTTCCTTTATGAATAACCAAGAATGCGCGTTAGTTTCTGGAAATGAAACTTTTACCAGTCTGGAACTTGAATGACTGAATTAATAATGTTGACCTCCAAAGTGGGGGGGTGGTGGCGGGATCTACAAAAAAAGAATACGCGTTAGTTTCTGTGAATGAAACTTTTACCAGTCAGGAACTTGAATGACTGAATTAATAAAGTTGACCTCCAAAGTGGGGGGGTGGTGGCGGGATCTACAAAAAAAGAATGCGCGTTAGTTTCTGGAAATGAAACTTTTACCAGTCTGAAACTTGAATGACTGAATTAATAATTTTGACCTCCAAAGTGGGGGGGTGGTGGCGGGATCTACAAAAAAAGAATGCGCGTTAGTTTTTGGAAATGAAACTTTTACCAGTCAGGAACTTGAATGACTGAATTAATAAAGTTGACCTCCAAAGTGGGGGGGTGGTGGCGGGATCTACAAAAAAAGAATGCGCGTTAGTTTCTGGAAATGAAACTTTTACCAGTCTGGAACTTGAATGACTGAATTAATAATGTTGACCTCCAAAGTGGGGGGGTGGTGGCGGGATCTACAAAAAAAGAATGCGCGTTAGTTTCTGGAAATTAGTTTCAGGAACTTCCATCCATCCATCCATCCATTATCTTAACCCGCTTATCCTGAACAGGGTCGCAGGGGGGCTGGAGCCTATCCCAGCATACATTGGGCGAAAGGCAGGAATGCACCCTGGACAGGTCGCCAGTCCATCGCAGGGCACACACACCATTCACTCACACACTCATACCTATGGGCAATTTAGACTCTCCAATCAGCCTAACATGCATGTCTTTGGACTGTGGGAGGAAACCGGAGTACCCGGAGGAAACCCACGCAGACACAGGGAGAACATGCAAACTCCGCACAGAGAGGCCCCGGCCGACGGGGATTCGAACCCAGGACCTCCTTGCTGTGAGGCGGCAGTGCTACCCACTGCACCATCCGTGCCGCCCAGTTTCAGGAACTTGAATGACTGAATTAATAAAGTTGACCTCCAAAGTGGGGGGGTGGTGGCGGGATCTACAAAAAAAGAATGCGCGTTAGTTTCTGGAAATGAAACTTTTACCAGTCTGGAACTTGAATGACTGAATTAATAATGTTGACCTCCAAAGTGGGGGGGTGGTGGCGGGATCTACAAAAAAAGAATGCGCGGTAGTTTCTGGAAATTAGTTTCAGGAACTTGAATGACTGAATTAATAAAGTTGACCTCCAAAGTGGGGGGGTGGTGGCGGGATCTACAAAAAAAGAATGCGCGTTAGTTTCTGGAAATTAGTTTCAGGAACTTGAATGACTGAATTAATAAAGTTGACCTCCAAAGTGGGGGGGTGGTGGCGGGATCTACAAAAAAAGAATGCGCGTTAGTTTCTGGAAATGAAACTTTTACCAGTCAGGAACTTGAATGACTGAATTAATAAAGTTGACCTCCAAAGTGGGGGGGTGGTGGCGGGATCTACAAAAAAGAATGCGCGTTAGTTTCTGTGAATGAAACTTCTAAGAGATAGGAACTTGAATGACTGAATTTCTAAAGTTTTATGTTATAATTGTAACAGAAATAATTAGCATGTCTTAAACAAGTAATAGTCATGAATTACTATGCAATTGAGGACCAGGGGAAAAAAACACCTTGAAAATAATACATGAAATGATAATGTTCATGCACAGAAAATATAAATTTTTGCTTGTAGCCTCTTTAAATATAGAAAATGGGTCCATTAGAGAGAACAACATGAGAGGTAAGGTTTGGTAAGTAAATAGTTTTTTGGTGTCTTCGCAGTGGATGCTTTTTTAAATTTCCTTTATGACTAACCAAGAATGCACGTTAGTTTCTGGAAATGAAACTTTTACCAGTCTGGAACTTGAATGACTGAATTAATAAAGTTGACCTCCAAAGTGGGGGGGTGGTGGCGGGATCTACAAAAAAAGAATGCGCGTTAGTTTCTGGAAATGAAACTTTTACCAGTCTGGAACTTGAATGACTGAATTCATAATTTTGACCTCCAAAGTGGGGGGGTGGTGGCGGGATCTACAAAAAAAGAATGCGCGTTAGTTTTTGGAAATGAAACTTTTAAGAGATAGGAACTTGAATGACTGAATTAATAAAGTTGACCTCCAAAGTGGGGGGGTGGTGGCGGGATCTACAAAAAAAGAATGCGCGTTAGTTTCTGGAAATGAAACTTTTACCAGTCAGGAACTTGAATGACTGAATTCATAATTTTGACCTCCAAAGTGGGGGGGTGGTGGCGGGATCTACAAAAAAAGAATGCGCGTTAGTTTTTGGAAATGAAACTTTTACCAGTCAGGAACTTGAATGACTGAATTAATAAAGTTGACCTCCAAAGTGGGGGGGTGGTGGCGGGATCTACAAAAAAAGAATGCGCTTTAGTTTCTGTGAATGAAACTTTTACCAGTCAGGAACTTGAATGACTGAATTAATAAAGTTGACCTCCAAAGTGGGGGGGTGGTGGCGGGATCTACAAAAAAAAGAATGCGCATTAGTTTCTGGAAATGAAACTTTTACCAGTCAGGAACTTGAATGACTGAATTAATAAAGTTGACCTCCAAAGTGGGGGGGTGGTGGCGGGATCTACAAAAAAAGAATGCGCGTTAGTTTCTGGAAATGAAACTTTCACCAGTCTGGAACTTGAATGACTGAATTAATAAAGTTGACCTCCAAAGTGGGGGGGTGGTGGCGGGATCTACAAAAAAAGAATGCGCATTAGTTTCTGGAAATTAGTTTCAGGAACTTGAATGACTGAATTAATAAAGTTGACCTCCAAAGTGGGGGGGTGGTGGCGGGATCTACAAAAAAAGAATGCGCGTTAGTTTCTCGAAATGAAACTTTTACCAGTCTGGAACTTGAATGACTGAATTAATAATTTTGACCTCCAAAGTGGGGGGGTGGTGGCGGGATCTACAAAAAAAGAATACGCGTTAGTTTCTGGAAATGAAACTTTTACCAGTCTGGAACTTGAATGACTGAATTAATAAAGTTGACCTCCAAAGTGGGGGGGTGGTGGCGGGATCTACAAAAAAAGAATACGCGTTAGTTTCTGGAAATGAAACTTTTACCAGTCTGGAACTTGAATGACTGAATTAATAAAGTTGACCTCCAAAGTGGGGGGGTGGTGGCGGGATCTACAAAAAAAGAATGCGCGTTAGTTTCTGGAAATGAAACTTTTACCAGTCTGGAACTTGAATGACTGAATTAATGAAGTTGACCTCCAAAGTGGGGGGGTGGTGGCGGGATCTACAAAAAAAGAATGCGCGTTAGTTTTTGGAAATGAAACTTTTACCAGTCAGGAACTTGAATGACTGAATTAATAAAGTTGACCTCCAAAGTGGGGGGGTGGTGGCGGGATCTACAAAAAAAGAATGCGCGTTAGTTTCTGGAAATTAATTTCAGGAACTTGAATGACTGAATTAATAAAGTTGACCTCCAAAGTGGGGGGGTGGTGGCGGGATCTACAAAAAAAGAATGCGCGTTAGTTTCTGTGAATGAAACTTTTAAGAGATAGGAACTTGAATGACTGAATTTCTAAAGTTTTATGTTATAATTGTAACAGAAATAATTAGCATGTCTTAAACAAGTAATAGTCATGAATTACTGTGCAATTGAGGACCAGGGGAAAAAAACACCTTGAAAATAATACATAAAATGATAATGTTCATGCACAGAAAATATTAATTTTTGCTTGTAGCCTCTTTAAATATAGAAAATGGGTCCATTAGAGAGAACAACATGAGAGGTAAGGTTTGGTAAGTAAATAGTTTTTTGGTGTCTTCGCAGTGGATGCTTTTTTAAATTTCCTTTATGAATAACCAAGAATGCGCGTTAGTTTCTGGAAATGAAACTTTTACCAGTCTGGAACTTGAATGACTGAATTAATAATGTTGACCTCCAAAGTGGGGGGGTGGTGGCGGGATCTACAAAAAAAGAATGCGCTTTAGTTTCTGTGAATGAAACTTTTACCAGTCAGGAACTTGAATGACTGAATTAATAAAGTTGACCTCCAAAGTGGGGGGGTGGTGGCGGGATCTACAAAAAAAAGAATGCGCATTAGTTTCTGGAAATGAAACTTTTACCAGTCTGAAACATGAATGACTGAATTAATAATGTTGACCTCCAAAGTGGGGGGGTGGTGGCGGGATCTACAAAAAAAGAATGCGCGTTAGTTTCTCGAAATGAAACTTTCACCAGTCTGGAACTTGAATGACTGAATTAATAAAGTTGACCTCCAAAGTGGGGGGGTGGTGGCGGGATCTACAAAAAAAGAATGCGCGTTAGTTTCTGGAAATGAAACTTTTACCAGTCTGGAACTTGAATGACTGAATTAATAATGTTGACCTCCAAAGTGGGGGGGTGGTGGCGGGATCTACAAAAAAAGAATGCGCGGTAGTTTCTGGAAATTAGTTTCAGGAACTTGAATGACTGAATTAATAAAGTTGACCTCCAAAGTGGGGGGGTGGTGGCGGGATCTACAAAAAAAGAATGCGCGTTAGTTTCTGGAAATTAGTTTCAGGAACTTGAATGACTGAATTAATAAAGTTGACCTCCAAAGTGGGGGGGTGGTGGCGGGATCTACAAAAAAAGAATGCGCGTTAGTTTCTGGAAATGAAACTTTTACCAGTCAGGAACTTGAATGACTGAATTAATAAAGTTGACCTCCAAAGTGGGGGGGTGGTGGCGGGATCTACAAAAAAGAATGCGCGTTAGTTTCTGTGAATGAAACTTTTAAGAGATAGGAACTTGAATGACTGAATTTCTAAAGTTTTATGTTATAATTGTAACAGAAATAATTAGCATGTCTTAAACAAGTAATAGTCATGAATTACTATGCAATTGAGGACCAGGGGAAAAAAACACCTTGAAAATAATACATGAAATGATAATGTTCATGCACAGAAAATATTAATTTTTGCTTGTAGCCTCTTTAAATATAGAAAATGGGTCCATTAGAGAGAACAACATGAGAGGTAAGGTTTGGTAAGTAAATAGTTTTTTGGTGTCTTCGCAGTGGATGCTTTTTTAAATTTCCTTTATGACTAACCAAGAATGCACGTTAGTTTCTGGAAATGAAACTTTTACCAGTCTGGAACTTGAATGACTGAATTAATAAAGTTGACCTCCAAAGTGGGGGGGTGGTGGCGGGATCTACAAAAAAAGAATGCGCGTTAGTTTCTGGAAATGAAACTTTTACCAGTCTGGAACTTGAATGACTGAATTCATAATTTTGACCTCCAAAGTGGGGGGGTGGTGGCGGGATCTACAAAAAAATAATGCGCGTTAGTTTCTGGAAATTAGTTTCAGGAACTTGAATGACTGAATTAATAAAGTTGACCTCCAAAGTGGGGGGGTGGTGGCGGGATCTACAAAAAAAGAATGCACGTTAGTTTCTGGAAATGAAACTTTTACCAGTCAGGAACTTGAATGACTGAATTTCTAAAGTTTTATGTTATAATTGTAACAGAAATAATTAGCATGTCTTAAACAAGTAATAGTCATGAATTACTATGCAATTGAGGACCAGGGGAAAAAAACACCTTGAAAATAATACATAAAATGATAATGTTCATGCACAGAAAATATTAATTTTTGCTTGTAGCCTCTTTAAATATAGAAAATGGGTCCATTAGAGAGAACAACATGAGAGGTAAGGTTTGGTAAGTAAATAGTTTTTTGGTGTCTTCGCAGTGGATGCTTTTTCAAATTTCCTTTATGAATTACCAAGAATGCGCGTTAGTTTCTGGAAATGAAACTTTTACCAGTCTGGAACTTGAATGACTGAATTAATGAAGTTGACCTCCAAAGTGGGGGGGTGGTGGCGGGATCTACAAAAAAAGAATGCGCGTTAGTCTGGAAATGAAACTTTTACCAGTCTGAAACATGAATGACTGAATTAATAAAGTTGACCTCCAAAGTGGGGGGGTGGTGGCGGGATCTACAAAAAAAGAATGCGCTTTAGTTTCTGTGAATGAAACTTTTACCAGTCAGGAACTTGAATGACTGAATTAATAAAGTTGACCTCCAAAGTGGGGGGGTGGTGGCGGGATCTACAAAAAAAAGAATGCGCATTAGTTTCTGGAAATGAAACTTTTACCAGTCTGAAACATGAATGACTGAATTAATAATGTTGACCTCCAAAGTGGGGGGGTGGTGGCGGGATCTACAAAAAAAGAATGCGCGTTAGTTTCTGGAAATGAAACTTTCACCAGTCTGGAACTTGAATGACTGAATTAATAAAGTTGACCTCCAAAGTGGGGGGGTGGTGGCGGGATCTACAAAAAAAGAATGCGCGTTAGTTTCTGGAAATTAGTTTCAGGAACTTGAATGACTGAATTAATAAAGTTGACCTCCAAAGTGGGGGGGTGGTGGCGGGATCTACAAAAAAAGAATGCGCGTTAGTTTCTGTGAATGAAACTTTTAAGAGATAGGAACTTGAATGACTGAATTTATAAAGTTTTATGTTATAATTGTAACAGAAATAATTAGCATGTCTTAAACAAGTAATAGTCATGAATTACTATGCAATTGAGGACCAGGGGAAAAAAACACCTTGAAAATAATACATAAAATGATAATGCTCATGCACAGAAAATATTAATTTTTGCTTGTAGCCTCTTTAAATATAGAAAATGGGTCCATTAGAGAGAACAACATGAGAGGTAAGGTTTGGTAAGTAAATAGTTTTTTGGTGTCTTCGCAGTGGATGCTTTTTTAAATTTCCTTTATGACTAACCAAGAATGCACGTTAGTTTCTGGAAATGAAACTTTTACCAGTCTGGAACTTGAATGACTGAATTAATAATTTTGACCTCCAAAGTGGGGGGGGTGGTGGCAGGATCTACGAAAAAAGAATGCGCGGTAGTTTCTGGAAATTAGTTCCAGGAACTTGAATGACTGAATTAATAAAGTTGACCTCCAAAGTGGGGGGGTGGTGGCGGGATCTACAAAAAAAGAATGCGCGTTAGTTTCTGGAAATTAGTTTCAGGAACTTGAATGACTGAATTAATAAAGTTGACCTCCAAAGTGGGGGGGTGGTGGCGGGATCTACAAAAAAAGAATGCGCGTTAGTTTCTGGAAATGAAACTTTCACCAGTCTGGAACTTCAATGACTGAATTAATAAAGTTGACCTCCAAAGTGGGGGGGGTGGTGGCGGGATCTACAAAAAAAGAATGCGCTTTAGTTTCTGTGAATGAAACTTTTACCAGTCAGGATCTTGAATGACTGAATTAATAAAGTTGACCTCCAAAGTGGGGGGGGTGGTGGCGGGATCTACAAAAAAAGAATGCGCATTAGTTTCTGGAAATGAAACTTTTACCAGTCTGGAACTTGAATGACTGAATTAATAATGTTGACCTCCAAAGTGGGGGGGTGGTGGCGGGATCTACAAAAAAAGAATGCGCGTTAGTTTCTGGAAATTAGTTTCAGGAACTTGAATGACTGAATTAATAAAGTTGACCTCCAAAGTGGGGGGGTGGTGGCGGGATCTACAAAAAAAGAATGCGCGTTAGTTTCTGGAAATTAGTTTCAGGAACTTGAATGACTGAATTAATAAAGTTGACCTCCAAAGTGGGGGGGTGGTGGCGGGATCTACAAAAAAATAATGCGCGTTAGTTTCTGGAAATTAGTTTCAGGAACTTGAATGACTGAATTAATTAAGTTGACCTCCAAAGTGGGGGGGTGGTGGCGGGATCTACAAAAAAAGAATGCGCGTTAGTTTCTGGAAATGAAACTTTCACCAGTCTGGAACTTCCATCCATCCATTATCTGAACCCGCTTATCCCGATCAGGGTCGCAGGGGGGCTGGAGCCTATCCCAGCATACATTGGGCGAAAGGCAGGAATACACCCTGGACAGGTCACCAGTCCATCGCAGGGCACACGCACCATTCACTCACACACTCATGCCTACGGGCAATTTAGACTCTCCAATCGGCCTAACCTGCATGTCTTTGGACTGTGGGAGGAAACCGGAGTACCCGGAGGAAACCCACGCAGACACGGGGAGAACATGCAAACTCCGCACAGAGAGGCCCCGGCCGACGGGGATTCGAACCCAGGACCTCCTTGCTGTGAGGCGGCAGTGCTACCCACTGCACCATCCGTGCCGCCCTCAGTCTGGAACTTGAATGACTGAATTAATAATGTTGACCTCCAAAGTGGGGGGGTGGTGGCGGGATCTACAAAAAAAGAATGCGCGTTAGTTTCTGTGAATGAAACTTTTAAGAGATAGGAACTTGAATGACTGAATTTATAAAGTTTTATGTTATAATTGTAACAGAAATAATTAGCATGTCTTAAACAAGTAATAGTCATGAATTACTATGCAATTGAGGACCAGGGGAAAAAAACACCTTGAAAATAATACATAAAATGATAATGCTCATGCACAGAAAATATAAATTTTTGCTTGTAGCCTCTTTAAATATAGAAAATGGGTCCATTAGAGAGAACAACATGAGAGGTAAGGTTTGGTAAGTAAATAGTTTTTTGGTGTCTTCGCAGTGGATGCTTTTTTAAATTTCCTTTATGACTAACCAAGAATGCACGTTAGTTTCTGGAAATGAAACTTTTACCAGTCTGGAACTTGAATGACTGAATTAATAATTTTGACCTCCAAAGTGGGGGGGTGGTGGCGGGATCTACAAAAAAAGAATGCGCGTTAGTTTTTGGAAATGAAACTTTTACCAGTCAGGAACTTGAATGACTGAATTAATAAAGTTGACCTCCAAAGTGGGGGGGTGGTGGCGGGATCTACAAAAAAATAATGCGCTTTAGTTTCTGTGAATGAAACTTTTACCAGTCAGGAACTTGAATGACTGAATTAATAAAGTTGACCTCCAAAGTGGGGGGGTGGTGGCGGGATCTACAAAAAAAGAATGCGCGTTAGTTTCTGGAAATGAAACTTTCACCAGTCTGGAACTTGAATGACTGAATTAATAATGTTGACCTCCAAAGTGGGGGGGTGGTGGCGGGATCTACAAAAAAAGAATGCGCGTTAGTTTCTGTGAATGAAACTTTTAAGAGATAGGAACTTGAATGACTGAATTTATAAAGTTTTATGTTATAATTGTAACAGAAATAATTAGCATGTCTTAAACAAGTAATAGTCATGAATTACTATGCAATTGAGGACCAGGGGAAAAAAACACCTTGAAAATAATACATAAAATGATAATGCTCATGCACAGAAAATATTAATTTTTGCTTGTAGCCTCTTTAAATATAGAAAATGGGTCCATTAGAGAGAACAACATGAGAGGTAAGGTTTGGTAAGTAAATAGTTTTTTGGTGTCTTCGCAGTGGATGCTTTTTTAAATTTCCTTTATGACTAACCAAGAATGCACGTTAGTTTCTGGAAATGAAACTTTTACCAGTCTGGAACTTGAATGACTGAATTAATAATTTTGACCTCCAAAGTGGGGGGGTGGTGGCGGGATCTACAAAAAAAGAATGCGCGTTAGTTTTTGGAAATGAAACTTTTACCAGTCAGGAACTTGAATGACTGAATTAATAAAGTTGACCTCCAAAGTGGGGGGGTGGTGGCGGGATCTACAAAAAAATAATGCGCTTTAGTTTCTGTGAATGAAATTTTTACCAGTCAGGAACTTGAATGACTGAATTAATAAAGTTGACCTCCAAAGAGGGGGGGTGGTGGCGGGATCTACAAAAAAAAGCATGCGCATTAGTTTCTGGAAATGAAACTTTTACCAGTCTGAAACATGAATGACTGAATTAATAATGTTGACCTCCAAAGTGGGGGGGTGGTGGCGGGATCTACAAAAAAAGAATGCGCGTTAGTTTCTGGAAATGAAACTTTTACCAGTCTGGAACTTGAATGACTGAATTAATAATGTTGACCTCCAAAGTGGGGGGGTGGTGGCAGGATCTACAAAAAAAGAATGCGCGGTAGTTTCTGGAAATTAGTTTCAGGAACTTGAATGACTGAATTAATAAAGTTGACCTCCAAAGTGGGGGGGTGGTGGCGGGATCTACAAAAAAAGAATGCGCGTTAGTTTCTGGAAATTAGTTTCAGGAACTTGAATGACTGAATTAATAAAGTTGACCTCCAAAGTGGGGGGGTGGTGGCGGGATCTACAAAAAAAGAATGCGCGTTAGTTTCTGGAAATGAAACTTTCACCAGTCTGGAACTTCAATGACTGAATTAATAAAGTTGACCTCCAAAGTGGGGGGGGTGGTGGCGGGATCTACAAAAAAAGAATGCGCTTTAGTTTCTGTGAATGAAACTTTTACCAGTCAGGAACTTGAATGACTGAATTAATAAAGTTGACCTCCAAAGTGGGGGGGTGGTTGCGGGATCTACAAAAAAAGAATGCGCGTTAGTTTCTGGAAATGAAACTTTCACCAGTCTGGAACTTGAATGACTGAATTAATAATGTTGACCTCCAAAGTGGGGGGGTGGTGGCGGGATCTACAAAAAAAGAATGCGCGTTAGTTTCTGGAAATTAGTTTCAGGAACTTGAATGACTGAATTAATAAAGTTGACCTCCAAAGTGGGGGGGTGGTGGCGGGATCTACAAAAAAAGAATGCGCGTTAGTTTCTGGAAATTAGTTTCAGGAACTTGAATGACTGAATTAATAAAGTTGACCTCCAAAGTGGGGGGGTGGTGGCGGGATCTACAAAAAAATAATGCGCGTTAGTTTCTGGAAATTCGTTTCAGGAACTTGAATGACTGAATTAATGAAGTTGACCTCCAAAGTGGGGGGGTGGTGGCGGGATCTACAAAAAAAGAATGCGCGTTAGTTTCTGGAAATGAAACTTTCACCAGTCTGGAACTTGAATGACTGAATTAATGAAGTTGACCTCCAAAGTGGGGGGGTGGTGGCGGGATCTACAAAAAAAGAATGCGCTTTAGTTTCTGTGAATGAAACTTTTACCAGTCAGGAACTTGAATGACTGAATTAATAAAGTTGACCTCCAAAGTGGGGGGGGTGGTGGCGGGATCTACAAAAAAAAGAATGCGCATTAGTTTCTGGAAATGAAACTTTTACCAGTCTGGAACTTGAATGACTGAATTAATAATGTTGACCTCCAAAGTGGGGGGGTGGTGGCGGGATCTACAAAAAAAGAATGCGCGTTAGTTTCTGGAAATGAAACTTTCACCAGTCTGGAACTTGAATGACTGAATTAATAATGTTGACCTCCAAAGTGGGGGGGTGGTGGCGGGATCTACAAAAAAAGAATGCGCGTTAGTTTCTGGAAATTAGTTTCAGGAACTTGAATGACTGAATTAATAAAGTTGACCTCCAAAGTGGGGGGGTGGTGGCGGGATCTACAAAAAAAGAATGCGCGTTAGTTTCTGGAAATTAGTTTCAGGAACTTGAATGACTGAATTAATAAAGTTGACCTCCAAAGTGGGGGGGTGGTGGCGGGATCTACAAAAAAATAATGCGCGTTAGTTTCTGGAAATTCGTTTCAGGAACTTGAATGACTGAATTAATGAAGTTGACCTCCAAAGTGGGGGGGTGGTGGCGGGATCTACAAAAAAAGAATGCGCGTTAGTTTCTGGAAATGAAACTTTCACCAGTCTGGAACTTGAATGACTGAATTAATAAAGTTGACCTCCAAAGTGGGGGGGTGGTGGCGGGATCTACAAAAAAAGAATGCGCGTTAGTTTCTGGAAATTAGTTTCAGGAACTTGAATGACTGAATTAATAAAGTTGACCTCCAAAGTGGGGGGGTGGTGGCGGGATCTACAAAAAAAGAATGCGCGTTAGTTTCTGGAAATGAAACTTTCACCAGTCTGGAACTTGAATGACTGAATTAATAAAGTTGACCTCCAAAGTGGGGGGGTGGTGGCGGGATCTACAAAAAAAGAATGCGCTTTAGTTTCTGTGAATGAAACTTTTACCAGTCAGGAACTTGAATGACTGAATTAATAAAGTTGACCTCCAAAGTGGGGGGGTGGTGGCGGGATCTACAAAAAAAGAATGCGCTTTAGTTTCTGTGAATGAAACTTTTACCAGTCAGGAACTTGAATGACTGAATTAATAAAGTTGACCTCCAAAGTGGGGGGGTGGTGGCGGGATCTACAAAAAAAAGAATGCGCATTAGTTTCTGGAAATGAAACTTTCACCAGTCTGGAACTTGAATGACTGAATTAATAAAGTTGACCTCCAAAGTGGGGGGGTGGTGGGATCTACAAAAAAAGAATGCGCGTTAGTTTCTGGAAATGAAACTTTTACCAGTCTGGAACTTGAATGACTGAATTAATAATGTTGACCTCCAAAGTGGGGGGGTGGTGGCGGGATCTACAAAAAAAGAATGCGCGTTAGTTTCTGGAAATTAGTTTCAGGAAATTGAATGACTGAATTAATAAAGTTGACCTCCAAAGTGGGGGGGTGGTGGCGGGATATACAAAAAAATAATGCGCGTTAGTTTCTGGAAATTAGTTTCAGGAACTTGAATGACTGAATTAATAAAGTTGACCTCCAAAGTGGGGGGGTGGTGGCGGGATCTACAAAAAAAGAATGCGCGTTAGTTTCTGGAAATGAAACTTTTACCAGTCAGGAACTTGAATGACTGAATTTCTAAAGTTTTATGTTATAATTGTAACAGAAATAATTAGCATGTCTTAAACAAGTAATAGTCATGAATTACTATGCAATTGAGGACCAGGGGAAAAAAACACCTTGAAAATAATACATGAAATGATAATGTTCATGCACAGAAAATATTAATTTTTGCTTGTAGCCTCTTTAAATATAGAAAATGGGTCCATTAGAGAGAACAACATGAGAGGTAAGGTTTGGTAAGTAAATAGTTTTTTGGTGTCTTCGCAGTGGATGCTTTTTTAAATTTCCTTTATGAATAACCAAGAATGCGCGTTAGTTTCTGGAAATGAAACTTTTACCAGTCTGGAACTTGAATGACTGAATTAATAAAGTTGACCTCCAAAGTGGGGGGGTGGTGGCGGGATCTACAAAAAAAGAATGCGCGTTAGTTTCTGGAAATGAAACTTTTACCAGTCTGGAACTTGAATGACTGAATTAATAATGTTGACCTCCAAAGTGGGGGGGTGGTGGCGGGATCTCCAAAAAAAAGAATGCGCATTAGTTTCTGGAAATGAAACTTTTACCAGTCTGAAACATGAATGACTGAATTAATAATGTTGACCTCCAAAGTGGGGGGGTGGTGGCGGGATCTACAAAAAAAGAATGCGCGTTAGTTTCTGGAAATGAAACTTTCACCAGTCTGGAACTTGAATGACTGAATTAATAAAGTTGACCTCCAAAGTGGGGGGGTGGTGGCGGGATCTACAAAAAAAGAATGCGCGTTAGTTTCTGGAAATTAGTTTCAGGAACTTGAATGACTGAATTAATAAAGTTGACCTCCAAAGTGGGGGGGTGGTGGCGGGATCTACAAAAAAAGAATGCGCGTTAGTTTCTGGAAATGAAACTTTTACCAGTCAGGAACTTGAATGACTGAATTAATAAAGTTGACCTCCAAAGTGGGGGGGTGGTGGCGGGATCTACAAAAAAGAATGCGCGTTAGTTTCTGTGAATGAAACTTTTAAGAGATAGGAACTTGAATGACTGAATTTCTAAAGTTTTATGTTATAATTGTAACAGAAATAATTAGCATGTCTTAAACAAGTAATAGTCATGAATTACTATGCAATTGAGGACCAGGGGAAAAAAACACCTTGAAAATAATACATGAAATGATAATGTTCATGCACAGAAAATATAAATTTTTGCTTGTAGCCTCTTTAAATATAGAAAATGGGTCCATTAGAGAGAACAACATGAGAGGTAAGGTTTGGTAAGTAAATAGTTTTTTGGTGTCTTCGCAGTGGATGCTTTTTTAAATTTCCTTTATGACTAACCAAGAATGCACGTTAGTTTCTGGAAATGAAACTTTTACCAGTCTGGAACTTGAATGACTGAATTAATAATGTTGACCTCCAAAGTGGGGGGGTGGTGGCGGGATCTACAAAAAAAGAATGCGCGTTAGTTTCTGGAAATGAAACTTTTACCAGTCTGGAACTTGAATGACTGAATTCATAATTTTGACCTCCAAAGTGGGGGGGTGGTGGCGGGATCTACAAAAAAAGAATGCGCGTTAGTTTTTGGAAATGAAACTTTTACCAGTCAGGAACTTGAATGACTGAATTAATAAAGTTGACCTCCAAAGTGGGGGGGTGGTGGCGGGATCTACAAAAAAAGAATGCGCGTTAGTTTCTGGAAATGAAACTTTTACCAGTCTGGAACTTGAATGACTGAATTAATAATGTTGACCTCCAAAGTGGGGGGGTGGTGGCGGGATCTACAAAAAAAGAATGCGCGGTAGTTTCTGGAAATTAATTTCAGGAACTTGAATGACTGAATTAATAAAGTTGACCTCCAAAGTGGGGGGGTGGTGGCGGGATCTACAAAAAAAGAATGCGCGTTAGTTTCTGGAAATTAGTTTCAGGAACTTGAATGACTGAATTAATAAAGTTGACCTCCAAAGTGGGGGGGTGGTGGCGGGATCTACAAAAAAAGAATGCGCGTTAGTTTCTGGAAATTAGTTTCAGGAACTTGAATGACTGAATTAATAAAGTTGACCTCCAAAGTGGGGGGGTGGTGGCGGGATCTACAAAAAAAGAATGCGCGTTAGTTTCTGGAAATGAAACTTTTACCAGTCAGGAACTTGAATGACTGAATTAATAAAGTTGACCTCCAAAGTGGGGGGGTGGTGGCGGGATCTACAAAAAAAGAATGCGCGTTAGTTTCTGTGAATGAAACTTTTAAGAGATAGGAACTTGAATGACTGAATTTCTAAAGTTTTATGTTATAATTGTAACAGAAATAATTAGCATGTCTTAAACAAGTAATAGTCATGAATTACTATGCAATTGAGGACCAGGGGAAAAAAACACCTTGAAAATAATACATAAAATGATAATGTTCATGCACAGAAAATATTAATTTTTGCTTGTAGCCTCTTTAAATATAGAAAATGGGTCCATTAGAGAGAACAACATGAGAGGTAAGGTTTGGTAAGTAAATAGTTTTTTGGTGTCTTCGCAGTGGATGCTTTTTTAAATTTCCTTTATGAATAACCAAGAATGCGCGTTAGTTTCTGGAAATGAAACTTTTACCAGTCTGGAACTTGAATGACTGAATTAATAAAGTTGACCTCCAAAGTGGGGGGGTGGTGGCGGGATCTACAAAAAAAGAATGCGCGTTAGTTTCTGGAAATGAAACTTTTACCAGTCTGGAACTTGAATGACTGAATTAATAAAGTTGACCTCCAAAGTGGGGGGGTGGTGGCGGGATCTACAAAAAAAGAATGCGCGTTAGTTTCTGGAAATGAAACTTTTACCAGTCTGGAACTTGAATGACTGAATTAATAATGTTGACCTCCAAAGTGGGGGGGTGGTGGCGGGATCGACAAAAAAAGAATGCGCTTTAGTTTCTGTGAATGAAACTTTTACCAGTCAGGAACTTGAATGACTGAATTAATAAAGTTGACCTCCAAAGTGGGGGGGTGGTGGCGGGATCTACAAAAAAAGAATGCGCGTTGGTTTCTGGAAATGAAACTTTTACCAGTCTGGAACTTGAATGACTGAATTAATAATGTTGACCTCCAAAGTGGGGGGGTGGTGGCGGGATCTACAAAAAAAGAATGCGCGGTAGTTTCTGGAAATTAATTTCAGGAACTTGAATGACTGAATTAATAAAGTTGACCTCCAAAGTGGGGGGGTGGTGGCGGGATCTACAAAAAAAGAATGCGCGTTAGTTTCTGGAAATTAGTTTCAGGAACTTGAATGACTGAATTAATAAAGTTTTATGTTATAATTGTAACAGAAATAATTAGCATGTCTTAAACAAGTAATAGTCATGAATTACTATGCAATTGAGGACCAGGGGAAAAAAACACCTTGAAAATAATACATAAAATGATAATGTTCATGCACAGAAAATATTAATTTTTGCTTGTAGCCTCTTTAAATATAGAAAATGGGTCCATTAGAGAGAACAACATGAGAGGTAAGGTTTGGTAAGTAAATAGTTTTTTGGTGTCTTCGCAGTGGATGCTTTTTTAAATTTCCTTTATGAATAACCAAGAATGCGCGTTAGTTTCTGGAAATGAAACTTTTACCAGTCTGGAACTTGAATGACTGAATTAATAAAGTTGACCTCCAAAGTGGGGGGGTGGTGGCGGGATCTACAAAAAAAGAATGCGCGTTAGTTTCTGGAAATGAAACTTTTACCAGTCTGGAACTTGAATGACTGAATTAATAATGTTGACCTCCAAAGTGGGGGGGTGGTGGCGGGATCTACAAAAAAAGAATGCGCTTTAGTTTCTGTGAATGAAACTTTTACCAGTCAGGAACTTGAATGACTGAATTAATAAAGTTGACCTCCAAAGTGGGGGGGTGGTGGCGGGATCTACAAAAAAAAGAATGCGCATTAGTTTCTGGAAATGAAACTTTTACCAGTCTGAAACATGAATGACTGAATTAATAATGTTGACCTCCTAAGTGGGGGGGTGGTGGCGGGATCTACAAAAAAAGAATGCGCGTTAGTTTCTGGAAATTAGTTTCAGGAACTTGAATGACTGAATTAATAAAGTTGACCTCCAAAGTGGGGGGGTGGTGGCGGGATCTACAAAAAAAGAATGCGCGTTAGTTTCTGGAAATGAAACTTTTACCAGTCTGGAACTTGAATGACTGAATTAATAATGTTGACCTCCAAAGTGGGGGGGTGGTGGCGGGATCTACAAAAAAAAGAATGCGCATTAGTTTCTGGAAATGAAACTTTTACCAGTCTGAAACATGAATGACTGAATTAATAATGTTGACCTCCAAAGTGGGGGGGTGGTGGCGGGATCTACAAAAAAAGAATGCGCGTTAGTTTCTGGAAATGAAACTTTCACCAGTCTGGAACTTGAATGACTGAATTAATAAAGTTGACCTCCAAAGTGGGGGGGTGGTGGCGGGATCTACAAAAAAAGAATGCGCGTTAGTTTCTGGAAATGAAACTTTTACCAGTCTGGAACTTGAATGACTGAATTAATAATGTTGACCTCCAAAGTGGGGGGGTGGTGGCGGGATCTACAAAAAAAGAATGCGCGGTAGTTTCTGGAAATTAGTTTCAGGAACTTGAATGACTGAATTAATAAAGTTGACCTCCAAAGTGGGGGGGTGGTGGCGGGATCTACAAAAACAGAATGCGCGTTAGTTTCTGGAAATTAGTTTCAGGAACTTGAATGACTGAATTAATAAAGTTGACCTCCAAAGTGGGGGGGTGGTGGCGAGATCTACAAAAAAAGAATGCGCGTTAGTTTCTGGAAATGAAACTTTTACCAGTCAGGAACTTGAATGACTGAATTAATAAAGTTGACCTCCAAAGTGGGGGGGTGGTGGCGGGATCTACAAAAAAAAGAATGCGCATTAGTTTCTGGAAATGAAACTTTTACCAGTCTGAAACATGAATGACTGAATTAATAATGTTGACCTCCAAAGTGGGGGGGTGGTGGCGGGATCTACAAAAAAAGAATGCGCGTTAGTTTCTGGAAATGAAACTTTCACCAGTCTGGAACTTGAATGACTGAATTAATAAAGTTGACCTCCAAAGTGGGGGGGTGGTGGCGGGATCTACAAAAAAAGAATGCGTGGTAGTTTCTGGAAATTAGTTCCAGCAACTTGAATGACTGAATTAATAAAGTTGACCTCCAAAGTGGGGGGGTGGTGGCGGGATCTACAAAAAAAGAATGTGCGTTAGTTTCTGGAAATTAGTTTCAGGAACTTGAATGACTGAATTAATAAAGTTGACCTCCAAAGTGGGGGGGTGGTGGCGGGATCTACAAAAAAAGAATGCGCGTTAGTTTCTGTGAATGAAACTTTTAAGAGATAGGAACTTGAATGACTGAATTTATAAAGTTTTATGTTATAATTGTAACAGAAATAATTAGCATGTCTTAAACAAGTAATAGTCATGAATTACTATGCAATTGAGGACCAGGGGAAAAAAACACCTTGAAAATAATACATAAAATGATAATGCTCATGCACAGAAAATATTAATTTTTGCTTGTAGCCTCTTTAAATATAGAAAATGGGTCCATTAGAGAGAACAACATGAGAGGTAAGGTTTGGTAAGTAAATAGTTTTTTGGTGTCTTCGCAGTGGATGCTTTTTTAAATTTCCTTTATGACTAACCAAGAATGCACGTTAGTTTCTGGAAATGAAACTTTTACCAGTCAGGAACTTGAATGACTGAATTAATAAAGTTGACCTCCAAAGTGGGGGGGTGGTGGCGGGATCTACAAAAAAAGAATGCGCGGTAGTTTCTGGAAATTAGTTCCAGCAACTTGAATGACTGAATTAATAAAGTTGACCTCCAAAGTGGGGGGGTGGTGGCGGGATCTACAAAAAAAGAATGCGCGTTAGTTTCTGGAAATTAGTTTCAGGAACTTGAATGACTGAATTAATAAAGTTGACCTCCAAAGTGGGGGGGTGGTGGCGGGATCTACAAAAAAAGAATGCGCGTTAGTTTCTGTGAATGAAACTTTTAAGAGATAGGAACTTGAATGACTGAATTTCTAAAGTTTTATGTTATAATTGTAACAGAAATAATTAGCATGTCTTAAACAAGTAATAGTCATGAATTACTATGCAATTGAGGACCAGGGGAAAAAAACACCTTGAAAATAATACATGAAATGATAATGTTCATGCACAGAAAATATTAATTTTTGCTTGTAGCCTCTTTAAATATAGAAAATGGGTCCATTAGAGAGAACAACATGAGAGGTAAGGTTTGGTAAGTAAATAGTTTTTTGGTGTCTTCGCAGTGGATGCTTTTTCAAATTTCCTTTATGAATAACCAAGAATGCGCGTTAGTTTCTGGAAATGAAACTTTTACCAGTCTGGAACTTGAATGACTGAATTAATGAAGTTGACCTCCAAAGTGGGGGGGTGGTGGCGGGATCTACAAAAAAAGAATGCGCGTTAGTCTGGAAATGAAACTTTTACCAGTCAGGAACTTGAATGACTGAATTAATAAAGTTGACCTCCAAAGTGGGGGGGTGGTGGCGGGATCTACAAAAAAAGAATGCGCTTTAGTTTCTGTGAATTAAACTTTTACCAGTCAGGAACTTGAATGACTGAATTAATAAAGTTGACCTCCAAAGTGGGGGGGTGGTGGCGGGATCTACAAAAAAAAGAATGCGCATTAGTTTCTGGAAATGAAACTTTTACCAGTCTGAAACATGAATGACTGAATTAATAATGTTGACCTCCAAAGTGGGGGGGTGGTGGCGGGATCTACAAAAAAAGAATGCGCGTTAGTTTCTGGAAATGAAACTTTCACCAGTCTGAAACTTGAATGACTGAATTAATAAAGTTGACCTCCAAAGTGGGGGGGTGGTGGCGGGATCTACAAAAAAAGAATGCGCGTTAGTTTCTGGAAATTAGTTTCAGGAACTTGAATGACTGAATTAATAAAGTTGACCTCCAAAGTGGGGGGGTGGTGGCGGGATCTACAAAAAAAAGAATGCGCATTAGTTTCTGGAAATGAAACTTTTACCAGTCTGAAACATGAATGACTGAATTAATAATGTTGACCTCCAAAGTGGGGGGGTGGTGGCGGGATCTACAAAAAAAGAATGCGCGGTAGTTTCTGGAAATTAGTTCCAGCAACTTGAATGACTGAATTAATAAAGTTGACCTCCAAAGTGGGGGGGTGGTGGCGGGATCTACAAAAAAAGAATGCGTGTTAGTTTCTGTGAATGAAACTTTTAAGAGATAGGAACTTGAATGACTGAATTTATAAAGTTTTATGTTATAATTGTAACAGAAATAATTAGCATGTCTTAAACAAGTAATAGTCATGAATTACTATGCAATTGAGGACCAGGGGAAAAAAACACCTTGAAAATAATACATGAAATGATAATGTTCATGCACAGAAAATATTAATTTTTGCTTGTAGCCTCTTTAAATATAGAAAATGGGTCCATTAGAGAGAACAACATGAGAGGTAAGGTTTGGTAAGTAAATAGTTTTTTGGTGTCTTCGCAGTGGATGCTTTTTCAAATTTCCTTTATGAATAACCAAGAATGTGCGTTAGTTTCTGGAAATGAAACTTTTACCAGTCTGGAACTTGAATGACTGAATTAATGAAGTTGACCTCCAAAGTGGGGGGGTGGTGGCGGGATCTACAAAAAAAGAATGCGCGTTAGTCTGGAAATGAAACTTTTACCAGTCAGGAACTTGAATGACTGAATTAATAAAGTTGACCTCCAAAGTGGGGGGGTGGTGGCGGGATCTACAAAAAAAGAATGCGCTTTAGTTTCTGTGAATTAAACTTTTACCAGTCAGGAACTTGAATGACTGAATTAATAAAGTTGACCTCCAAAGTGGGGGGGTGGTGGCGGGATCTACAAAAAAAAGAATGCGCATTAGTTTCTGGAAATGAAACTTTTACCAGTCTGAAACATGAATGACTGAATTAATAATGTTGACCTCCAAAGTGGGGGGGTGGTGGCGGGATCTACAAAAAAAGAATGCGCGTTAGTTTCTGGAAATGAAACTTTCACCAGTCTGGAACTTGAATGACTGAATTAATAAAGTTGACCTCCAAAGTGGGGGGGTGGTGGCGGGATCTACAAAAAAAGAATGCGCGTTAGTTTCTGGAAATTAGTTTCAGGAACTTGAATGACTGAATTAATAAAGTTGACCTCCAAAGTGGGGGGGTGGTGGCGGGATCTACAAAAAAAGAATGCGCGTTAGTTTCTGGAAATTAGTTTCAGGAACTTGAATGACTGAATTAATAAAGTTGACCTCCAAAGTGGGGGGGTGGTGGCGGGATCTACAAAAAAAGAATGCGCGTTAGTTTCTGTGAATGAAACTTTTAAGAGATAGGAACTTGAATGACTGAATTTATAAAGTTTTATGTTATAATTGTAACAGAAATAATTAGCATGTCTTAAACAAGTAATAGTCATGAATTACTATGCAATTGAGGACCAGGGGAAAAAAACACCTTGAAAATAATACATAAAATGATAATGCTCATGCACAGAAAATATTAATTTTTGCTTGTAGCCTCTTTAAATATAGAAAATGGGTCCATTAGAGAGAACAACATGAGAGGTAAGGTTTGGTAAGTAAATAGTTTTTTGGTGTCTTCGCAGTGGATGCTTTTTTAAATTTCCTTTATGACTAACCAAGAATGCACGTTAGTTTCTGGAAATGAAACTTTTACCAGTCAGGAACTTGAATGACTGAATTAATAAAGTTGACCTCCAAAGTGGGGGGGTGGTGGCAGGATCTACAAAAAAAGAATGCGCGTTAGTTTCTGGAAATGAAACTTTCACCAGTCTGGAACTTCAATGACTGAATTAATAAAGTTGACCTCCGAAGTGGGGGGGGTGGTGGCGGGATCTACAAAAAAAGAATGCGCTTTAGTTTCTGTGAATGAAACTTTTACCAGTCAGGAACTTGAATGACTGAATTAATAAAGTTGACCTCCAAAGTGGGGGGGGTGGTGGCGGGATCTACAAAAAAAGAATGCGCGTTAGTTTCTGGAAATGAAACTTTCACCAGTCTGGAACTTGAATGACTGAATTAATAATGTTGACCTCCAAAGTGGGGGGGTGGTGGCGGGATCTACAAAAAAAGAATGCGCGTTAGTTTCTGGAAATTAGTTTCAGGAACTTGAATGACTGAATTAATAAAGTTGACCTCCAAAGTGGGGGGGTGGTGGCGGGATCTACAAAAAAAGAATGCGCGTTAGTTTCTGGAAATTAGTTTCAGGAACTTGAATGACTGAATTAATAAAGTTGACCTCCAAAGTGGGGGGGTGGTGGCGGGATCTACAAAAAAAGAATGCGCGTTAGTTTCTGGAAATTAGTTTCAGGAACTTGAATGACTGAATTAATAAAGTTGACCTCCAAAGTGGGGGGGTGGTGGCGGGATCTACAAAAAAAGAATGCGCGTTAGTTTCTGGAAATGAAACTTTCACCAGTCTGGAACTTGAATGACTGAATTAATAAAGTTGACCTCCAAAGTGGGGGGGTGGTGGCGGGATCTACAAAAAAAGAATGCGCGTTAGTTTCTGGAAATTAGTTTCAGGAACTTGAATGACTGAATTAGTAAAGTTGACCTCCAAAGTGGGGGGGTGGTGGCGGGATCTACAAAAAAAGAATGCGCGTTAGTTTCTGGAAATGAAACTTTCACCAGTCTGGAACTTGAATGACTGAATTAATAAAGTTGACCTCCAAAGTGGGGGGGTGGTGGCGGGATCTACAAAAAAAAGAATGCGCATTAGTTTCTGGAAATGAAACTTTCACCAGTCTGGAACTTGAATGACTGAATTAATAAAGTTGACCTCCAAAGTGGGGGGGTGGTGGCGGGATCTACAAAAAAAGAATGCGCGTTAGTTTCTGGAAATTAGTTTCAGGAACTTGAATGACTGAATTAGTAAAGTTGACCTCCAAAGTGGGGGGGTGGTGGCGGGATCTACAAAAAAAGAATGCGCGTTAGTTTCTGGAAATGAAACTTTCACCAGTCTGGAACTTGAATGACTGAATTAATAAAGTTGACCTCCAAAGTGGGGGGGTGGTGGCGGGATCTACAAAAAAAAGAATGCGCATTAGTTTCTGGAAATGAAACTTTCACCAGTCTGGAACTTGAATGACTGAATTAATAAAGTTGACCTCCAAAGTGGGGGGGTGGTGGCGGGATCTACAAAAAAAGAATGCGCGTTAGTTTCTGGAAATTAGTTTCAAGAACTTGAATGACTGAATTAATAAAGTTGATCTCCAAAGTGGGGGGGTGGTGGCGGGATCTACAAATAAAGAATGCGCTTTAGTTTCTGTGAATGAAACTTTTACCAGTCAGGAACTTGAATGACTGAATTAATAAAGTTGACCTCCAAAGTGGGGGGGTGGTGGCGGGATCTACAAAAAAAGAATGCGCGTTAGTTTCTGGAAATTAGTTTCAGGAACTTGAATGACTGAATTAATAAAGTTGACCTCCAAAGTGGGGGGGTGGTGGCGGGATCTACAAAAAAAGAATGCGCGTTAGTTTCTGGAAATTAGTTTCAGGAACTTGAATGACTGAATTAATAAAGTTGACCTCCAAAGTGGGGGGGTGGTGGCGGGATCTACAAAAAAAGAATGCGCGTTAGTTTCTGGAAATGAAACTTTCACCAGTCTGGAACTTGAATGACTGAATTAATAAAGTTGACCTCCAAAGTGGGGGGGTGGTGGCGGGATCTACAAAAAAAGAATGCGCGTTAGTTTCTGGAAATTAGTTTCAGGAACTTGAATGACTGAATTAGTAAAGTTGACCTCCAAAGTGGGGGGGGTGGTGGCGGGATCTACAAAAAAAGAATGCGCGTTAGTTTCTGGAAATGAAACTTTCACCAGTCTGGAACTTGAATGACTGAATTAATAAAGTTGACCTCCAAAGTGGGGGGGTGGTGGCGGGATCTACAAAAAAAAGAATGCGCATTAGTTTCTGGAAATGAAACTTTCACCAGTCTGGAACTTGAATGACTGAATTAATAAAGTTGACCTCCAAAGTGGGGGGGTGGTGGCGGGATCTACAAAAAAAGAATGCGCGTTAGTTTCTGGAAATTAGTTTCAGGAACTTGAATGACTGAATTAATAAAGTTGACCTCCAAAGTGGGGGGGTGGTGGCGGGATCTACAAAAAAAGAATGCGCGTTAGTTTCTGGAAATTAGTTTCAAGAACTTGAATGACTGAATTAATAAAGTTGATCTCCAAAGTGGGGGGGTGGTGGCGGGATCTACAAATAAAGAATGCGCTTTAGTTTCTGTGAATGAAACTTTTACCAGTCAGGAACTTGAATGACTGAATTAATAAAGTTGACCTCCAAAGTGGGGGGGTGGTGGCGGGATCTACAAAAAAAAGAATGCGCATTAGTTTCTGGAAATGAAACTTTTACCAGTCTGGAACTTGAATGACTGAATTAATAATGTTGACCTCCAAAGTGGGGGGGTGGTGGCAGGATCTACAAAAAAAGAATGCGCGGTAGTTTCTGGAAATTAGTTTCAGGAACTTGAATGACTGAATTAATAAAGTTGACCTCCAAAGTGGGGGGGTGGTGGCGGGATCTACAAAAAAAGAATGCGCGTTAGTTTCTGGAAATTAGTTTCAGGAAATTGAATGACTGAATTAATAATTTTGACCTCCAAAGTGGGGGGGTGGTGGCGGGATCTACAAAAAAAGAAAGCGCGTTAGTTTCTGGAAATGAAACTTTTACCAGTCAGGAACTTGAATCACTGAATTAATAAAGTTGACCTCCAAAGTGGGGGGGTGGTGGCGGGATAAAAAAAAAAGAATGCGCGTTCGTTTCTGTTAATTAAACTTTTAAGAGATAGGAACTTGAATGACCGAATTTATAAAGTTTTATGTTATAATTGTAACAGAAATAATTAGCATGTCTTAAACAAGTAATAATCATGAATTACTATGCAATTGAGGACCAGGGGAAAAAAACACCTTGAAAATAATACATAAAATGTTAATGTTCATGCACAGAAAATATTAATTTTTGCTTGTAGCCTCTTTAAATATAGAAAATGGGTCCATTAGAGAGAACAAAATGAGAGGTAAGGTTTGGTAAGTAAATCGTTTTTTGGTGTCTTCGCAGTGGATGCTTTTTTAAATTTCCTTTATGACTAACCAAGAATGCGCGTTAGTTTCTGGAAATGAAACTTTTACCAGTCTGGAACTTGAATGACTGAATTAATAATGTTGACCTCCGAAGTGGGGGGGTGGTGGCGGGATCTACAAAAAGAATGCGCGTTAGTTTCTGGAAATTAGTTTCAGGAACTTGAATGACTGAATTAATAAAGTTGACCTCCAAAGTGGGGGAGTGGTGGCGGGATCTACAAAAAAAGAATGCGCGTTAGTTTCTGGAAATTAGTTTCAGTAACTTGAATGACTGAATTAATAAAGTTGACCTCCAAAGTGGGGGGGTGGTGGCGGGATCTACAAAAAAAGAATGCACGTTAGTTTCTGGAAATGAAACTTTTACCAGTCAGGAACTTGAATGACTGAATTAATGAAGTTAACCTCCAAAGTGGGGGGGTGGTGGCGGGATCTACAAAAAAAGAATGCGCGTTAGTCTGGAAATGAAACTTTTACCAGTCTGGAACTTGAATGACTGAATTAATAATGTTGACCTCCAAAGAGGGGGGGTGGTGGCGGGATCTACAAAAAAAGAATGCGCGTTAGTTTCTGGAAATGAAACTTTTACCAGTCAGGAACTTCCATCCATCCATCCATTATCTGAACCCGCTTATCCTGATCAGGGTCGCAGGGGGGCTGGAGCCTATCCCAGCATACATTGGGCGAAAGGCAGGAATACACCCTGGACAGGTCGCCAGTCCATCGCAGGGCACACACACCATTCACTCACACACTCATACCTACGGGCAATTTAGACTCTCCAATCAGCCTAACATGCATGTCTTTGGACTGTGGGAGGAAACCGGAGTACCCGGAGGAAACCCACGCAGACACGGGGAGAACATGCAAACTCCGCACAGAGAGGCCCCGGCCGACGGGGATTCGAACCCAGGACCTCCTTGCTGTGAGGCGGCAGTGCTACCCACTGCACCATCCGTGCCACCCAGTCAGGAACTTGAATGACTGAATTAATAAAGTTGACCTCCAAAGTGGGGGGGTGGTGGCGGGATCTACAAAAAAAGAATGCGCGTTAGTTTCTGGAAATGAAACTTTTACCAGTCAGGAACTTGAATGACTGAATTAATAATGTTGACCTCCAAAGTGGGGGGGGTGGTGGCGGGATCTACAAAAAAAGAATGCGCGTTAGTTTCTGGAAATTAGTTTCAGGAACTTGAATGACTGAATTAATAAAGTTGACCTCCAAAGTGGGGGGGTGGTGGCGGGATCTACAAAAAAAGAATGCTCGTTAGTTTCTGGAAATTAGTTTCAGAAACTTGAATGACTGAATTAATAAAGTTGACCACCAAAGTGGGGGGGTGGTGGCGGGATCTACAAAAAAAGAATGCGCGTTAGTTTCTGGAAATTAGTTTCAGGAACTTGAATGACTGAATTAATAAAGTTGACCTCCAAAGTGGGGGGGTGGTGGCGGGATCTACAAAAAAAGAATGCACGTTAGTTTCTGGAAATGAAACTTTTACCAGTCAGGAACATGAATGACTGAATTAATAAAGTTGACCTCCAAAGTGTGGGGGTGGTGGCGGGATCTACAAAAAAAGATTGCGCGTTAGTTTCTGTGAATGAACCTTTTACCAGTCAGGAACTTGAATGACTGAATTAATGAAGTTGACCTCCAAAGTGGGGGGGTGGTGGCGGGATCTAGAAAAAAAGAATGCGCGTTAGTTTCTGGAAGTGAAACTTTTACCAGTCTGGAACTTGAATGACTGAATTAATAAAGTTGACCTCCAAAGTGGGGGAGTGGTGGCGGGATCTACAAAAAAAGAATGCGCGTTAGTTTCTGGAAATTAGTTTCAGGAACTTGAATGACTGAATTAATAAAGTTGACCTCCAAAGTGGGGGGGTGGTGGCGGGATCTACAAAAAGAATGCGCGTTAGTTTCTGGAAATTAGTTTCAGGAACTTGAATGACTGAATTAATAAAGTTGACCTCCAAAGTGGGGGGGTGGTGGCGGGATCTACAAAAAAAGAATGCGCGTTAGTTTCTGGAAATTAGTTTCAGGAACTTGAATGACTGAATTAATAAAGTTGACCTCCAAAGTGGGGGGGTGGTGGCGGGATCTACAAAAAAAGAATGCGCGTTAGTTTCTGGAAATGAAACTTTTACCAGTCTGGAACTTGAATGACTGAATTAACAATGTTGACCTCCAAAGTGGGGGGGTGGTGGCGGGATCTACAAAAAAAGAATGTGCGTTAGTTTCTGGAAATGAAACTTTTACCAGTCTGGAACTTGAATGACTGAATTAATAAAGTTGACCTCCAAAGTGGGTGGGTGGTGGCGGGATCTACAAAAAAAGAATGCGTGTTAGTTTCTGGAAATTAGTTTCAGGAACTTGAATGACTGAATTAATAAAGTTGACCTCCAAAGTGGGGGGGTGGTGGCGGGATCTACAAAAAAAGAATGCGCGTTAGTTTCTGTGAATGAAACTTTTAAGAGATAGGAACTTGAATGACTGAATTTATAAAGTTTTATGTTATAATTGTAACAGAAATAATTAGCATGTCTTAAACAAGTAATAGTCATGAATTACTATGCAATTGAGGACCAGGGGAAAAAAACACCTTGAAAATAATACATGAAATGATAATGTTCATGCACAGAAAATATTAATTTTTGCTTGTAGCCTCTTTAAATATAGAAAATGGGTCCATTAGAGAGAACAACATGAGAGGAAAGGTTTGGTAAGTAAATTGTTTTTTGGTGTCTTCACAGTGGATGCTTTTTTAAATTTCCTTCATGACTAACCAAGAATGCGCGTTAGTTTCTGGAAATGAAACTTTTACCAGTCAGGAACTTGAATGACTGAATTAATAATGTTAACCTCCAAAGTGGGGGGGTGGTGGCGGGATCTACAAAAAGAATGCGCGTTAGTTTCTGGAAATTAGTTTCAGGAACTTGAATGACTGAATTAATAAAGTTGACCTCCAAAGTGGGGGGGTGGTGGCGGGATCTACAAAAAAAGAATGCGCGTTAGTTTCTGGAAATTAGTTTCAGGAACTTGAATGACTGAATTAATAAAGTTGACCTCCAAAGTGGGGGGGTGGTGGCGGGATCTACAAAAAAAGAATGCACGTTAGTTTCTGGAAATGAAACTTTTACCAGTCTGGAACTTGAATGACTGAATTAATAATGTTGACCTCCAAAGTGGGGGGGTGGTGGCGGGATCTACAAAAAGAATGCACGTTAGTTTCTGGAAATTAGTTCCAGGAACTTGAATGACTGAATTAATAAAGTTGACCTCCAAAGTGGGGGGGTGGTGGCGGGATCTACAAAAAAAGAATGCACGTTAGTTTCTGGAAATGAAACTTTTACCAGTCAGGAACTTGAATGACTGAATTAATGAAGTTAACCTCCAAAGTGGGGGGGTGGTGGCGGGATCTACAAAAAAAGAATGCGCGTTAGTCTGGAAATGAAACTTTTACCAGTCTGGAACTTGAATGACTGAATTAATAATGTTGACCTCCAAAGAGGGGGGGTGGTGGCGGGATCTACAAAAAAAGAATGCGCGTTAGTTTCTGGAAATGAAACTTTTACCAGTCAGGAACTTCCATCCATCCATCCATTATCTGAACCCGCTTATCCTGATCAGGGTCGCAGGGGGGCTGGAGCCTATCCCAGCATACATTGGGCGAAAGGCAGGAATACACCCTGGACAGGTCGCCAGTCCATCGCAGGGCACACACACCATTCACTCACACACTCATACCTACGGGCAATTTAGACTCTCCAATCAGCCTAACGTGCATGTCTTTGGACTGTGGGAGGAAACCGGAGTACCCGGAGGAAACCCACGCAGACACGGGGAGAACATGCAAACTCCGCACAGAGAGGCCCCGGCCGACGGGGATTCGAACCCAGGACCTCCTTGCTGTGAGGCGGCAGTGCTACCCACTGCACCATCCGTGCCACCCAGTCAGGAACTTGAATGACTGAATTAATAAAGTTGACCTCCAAAGTGGGGGGGTGGTGGCGGGATCTACAAAAAAAGAATGCGCGTTAGTTTCTGGAAATGAAACTTTTACCAGTCAGGAACTTGAATGACTGAATTAATAATGTTGACCTCCAAAGTGGGGGGGGTGGTGGCGGGATCTACAAAAAAAGAATGCGCGTTAGTTTCTGGAAATTAGTTTCAGGAACTTGAATGACTGAATTAATAAAGTTGACCTCCAAAGTGGGGGGGTGGTGGCGGGATCTACAAAAAAAGAATGCTCGTTAGTTTCTGGAAATTAGTTTCAGAAACTTGAATGACTGAATTAATAAAGTTGACCACCAAAGTGGGGGGGTGGTGGCGGGATCTACAAAAAAAGAATGCGCGTTAGTTTCTGGAAATTAGTTTCAGGAACTTGAATGACTGAATTAATAAAGTTGACCTCCAAAGTGGGGGGGTGGTGGCGGGATCTACAAAAAAAGAATGCACGTTAGTTTCTGGAAATGAAACTTTTACCAGTCAGGAACATGAATGACTGAATTAATAAAGTTGACCTCCAAAGTGTGGGGGTGGTGGCGGGATCTACAAAAAAAGATTGCGCGTTAGTTTCTGTGAATGAACCTTTTACCAGTCAGTAACTTGAATGACTGAATTAATGAAGTTGACCTCCAAAGTGGGGGGGTGGTGGCGGGATCTACAAAAAAAGAATGCGCGTTAGTTTCTGGAAGTGAAACTTTTACCAGTCTGGAACTTGAATGACTGAATTAATAAAGTTGACCTCCAAAGTGGGGGGGTGGTGGCGGGATCTACAAAAAAAGAATGTGCGTTAGTTTCTGGAAATGAAACTTTTACCAGTCTGGAACTTGAATGACTGAATTAATAATGTTAACCTCCAAAGTGGGGGGGTGGTGGCGGGATCTACAAAAAGAATGCGCGGTAGTTTCTGGAAATTAGTTTCAGGAACTTGAATGACTGAATTAATAAAGTTGACCTCCAAAGTGGGGGGGTGGTGGCGGGATCTACAAAAAAAGAATGCGCGTTAGTTTCTGGAAATTAGTTTCAGGAACTTGAATGACTGAATTAATAAAGTTGACCTCCAAAGTGGGGGGGTGGTGGCGGGATCTACAAAAAAAGAATGCGCGTTAGTTTCTGGAAATGAAACTTTTACCAGTCTGGAACTTGAATGACTGAATTAACAATGTTGACCTCCAAAGTGGGGGGGTGGTGGCGGGATCTACAAAAAAAGAATGTGCGTTAGTTTCTGGAAATGAAACTTTTACCAGTCTGGAACTTGAATGACTGAATTAATAAAGTTGACCTCCAAAGTGGGTGGGTGGTGGCGGGATCTACAAAAAAAGAATGCGTGTTAGTTTCTGGAAATTAGTTTCAGGAACTTGAATGACTGAATTAATAAAGTTGACCTCCAAAGTGGGGGGGTGGTGGCGGGATCTACAAAAAAAGAATGCGCGTTAGTTTCTGTGAATGAAACTTTTAAGAGATAGGAACTTGAATGACTGAATTTATAAAGTTTTATGTTATAATTGTAACAGAAATAATTAGCATGTCTTAAACAAGTAATAGTCATGAATTACTATGCAATTGAGGACCAGGGGAAAAAAACACCTTGAAAATAATACATGAAATGATAATGTTCATGCACAGAAAATATTAATTTTTGCTTGTAGCCTCTTTAAATATAGAAAATGGGTCCATTAGAGAGAACAACATGAGAGGAAAGGTTTGGTAAGTAAATTGTTTTTTGGTGTCTTCACAGTGGATGCTTTTTTAAATTTCCTTCATGACTAACCAAGAATGCGCGTTAGTTTCTGGAAATGAAACTTTTACCAGTCAGGAACTTGAATGACTGAATTAATAATGTTAACCTCCAAAGTGGGGGGGTGGTGGCGGGATCTACAAAAAGAATGCGCGTTAGTTTCTGGAAATTAGTTTCAGGAACTTGAATGACTGAATTAATAAAGTTGACCTCCAAAGTGGGGGGGTGGTGGCGGGATCTACAAAAAAAGAATGCACGTTAGTTTCTGGAAATGAAACTTTTACCAGTCTGGAACTTGAATGACTGAATTAATAATGTTGACCTCCAAAGTGGGGGGGTGGTGGCGGGATCTACAAAAAAAGAATGTGCGTTAGTTTCTGGAAATGAAACTTTTACCAGTCTGGAACTTGAATGACTGAATTAATAATGTTGACCTCCAAAGTGGGGGGGTGGTGGCGGGATCTACAAAAAAGAATGCGCGTTAGTTTCTGGAAATTAAACTTTTACCAGTCTGGAACTTGAATGACTGAATTAATAATGTTGACCTCCAAAGTGGGGGGGTGGTGGCGGGATCGAAAAAAAAAGAATGCGCGTTAGTTTCTGGAAATGAAACTTTTACCAGTCTGGAACTTGAATGACTGAATTAATAATGTTGACCTCCAAAGTGGGGGGGTGGTGGCGGGATCGAAAAAAAAAGAATGCGCGTTAGTTTCTGGAAATGAAACTTTTACCAGTCTGGAACTTGAATGACTGAATTAATAATTTTGACCTCCAAAGTGGGGGGGTGGTGGCGGGATCTACAAAAAAAGAATGTGCGTCAGTTTCTGGAAATTAGTTTCAGGAACTTGAATGACTGAATTAATAAAGTTGACCTCCAAAGTGGGGGGGTGGTGGCGGGATCTACTAAAAAAGAATGCTCGTTAGTTTCTGGAAATTAGTTTCAGAAACTTGAATGACTGAATTAATAAAGTTGACCTCCAAAGTGGGTGGGTGGTGGCGGGATCTACAAAAAAAGAATGCGTGTTAGTTTCTGGAAATTAGTTTCAGGAACTTGAATGACTGAATTAATAATGTTGACCTCCAAAGTGGGGGGGTGGTGGCGGGATCTACAAAAAAAGAATGCGCGTTAGTTTCTGTGAATGAAACTTTTAAGAGATAGGAACTTGAATGACTGAATTTATAAAGTTTTATGTTATAATTGTAACAGAAATAATTAGCATGTCTTAAACAAGTAATAGTCATGAATTACTATGCAATTGAGGACCAGGGGAAAAAAACACCTTGAAAATAATACATGAAATGATAATGTTCATGCACAGAAAATATTAATTTTTGCTTGTAGCCTCTTTAAATATAGAAAATGGGTCCATTAGAGAGAACAACATGAGAGGAAAGGTTTGGTAAGTAAATTGTTTTTTGGTGTCTTCACAGTGGATGCTTTTTTAAATTTCCTTCATGACTAACCAAGAATGCGCGTTAGTTTCTGGAAATGAAACTTTTACCAGTCTGGAACTTGAATGACTGAATTAATAATGTTGACCTCCAAAGTGGGGGGGTGGTGGCGGGATCTACAAAAAAAGAATGCGCGTCAGTTTCTGGAAATGAAACTTTTACCAGTCAGGAACTTGAATGACTGAATTAATAATGTTGACCTCCAAAGTGGGGGGGTGGTGGCGGGATCTACAAAAAAACAATGCGCGTTAGTTTCTGGAAATGAAACTTTTACCAGTCAGGAACTTGAATGACTGAATGAATAAAGTTGACCTCTAAAGTGGGGGGGTGGTGGCGGGATCTACAAAAAAAGAATGCGCGTTAGTTTCTGGAAATGAAACTTTTACCAGTCAGGAACTTGAATGACTGAATTAATAAAGTTGACCTCCAAAGTGGGGGGGTGGTGGCGGGATCTACAAAAAAAGAATGCGCCTTAGTTTCTGGAAATGAAACTTTTACCAGTCAGGAACTTCCATCCATCCAATATCTTAACCCGCTTATCCTGAACAGGGTCGCAGGGGGGCTGGAGCCTATCCCAGCATACATTGGGCGAAAGGCAGGAATACACCCTGGACAGGTTGCCAGTCCATCACAGGGCACACTCACACCTATGGGCAATTTAGACTCTCCAATCAGCCTAGGCTGTATGTCTTTGGACTGTGGGAGGAAACCGGAGTATTCGGAGGAAACCCACGCAGACACGGGGAGAACATGCAAACTCCGCACAGAGAGGCCCCAGCCGACAGGGATTCAAACCCAGGACCGCCTTGCTGTGAGGCAGCAGTGCTACCCACTGCACCATCCGTGCCGTCAATCAGGAACTAGAATGACTGAATTAATAAAGTTGACCTCCAAAGTGGCGGGGGGGGTGGTGGGATCTCCAAAAAAAGAATGCGCGTTTGTTTCTGTGAATGAAACTTTTCCCAGTCAGGAACTTGAATGACTGAATTTAGAAAGTTGACCTCCAAAGTGGGGGGGGTGGTGGCGGGATCTACAAAAAAAGAATGCGCATTAGTTTCTGGAAATGAAACTTTTACCAGTCAGGAACTTGAATGACTGAATTAATAAAGTTGACCTCCAAAGTGGGGGGGTGGTGGCGGGATCTACAAAAAAAGTTTGCGCGTTAGTTTCTGGAAATTCATGAAATTTGACCTCCAATGTGGGGGGGTTGGTGGTGGCGGGATCTGCAAATAACGAATGTGCGTTAGTTTCTGTTAATGAAACTTACCAGGTAGGAAATTGAATCATGAAATTAGGAACTTGAATGACTGAATTAATAAAGTTGACCTCCAAAGTGGGGGGGTTGTGACGGGATCTACAAAAAAAGAATGCGCGTTAGTTTCTGGAAATGAAACTTTTACCAATCAGGAACTGGAATGACTGAATTAATAAAGTTTTATGTGATAATTGTAACCAAAATAATTAGCATGACTTAAACAAGTAATAGTCATGAATTACTATGCAGTTGAGGACCAGGGGAAAAAAACACCTTGAAAATAATACATGAAATGATAATGTCCATGCACAGAAAATATTAATTTTTTCTTGTAGCCTCTTTAAATATAGAAAATGGGTCCATTAGAGAGAACAACATGAGAGGTAAGGTTTGGTAAGTAAATTGTTTTTTGGTGTCTTTGCAGTGGATGCTTTTTTAAATTTCCTTTATGACTAACCAAGAATGCACGTTAGTTTCTGGAAATGAAACTTTTACCAGTCAGGAACTTGAATGACTGAATTAATAATGTTGACCTCCAAAGTGGGGGGGTGGTGGCGGGATCTACAAAAAAAGAATGCGCGTCAGTTTCTGGAAATGAAACTTTTACCAGTCAGGAACTTGAATGACTGAATGAATAAAGTTGACCTCCAAAGTGGGGGGGTGGTGGCGGGATCTACAAAAAAAGAATGCGCGTTAGTTACTGGAAATGAAACTTTTACCAGTCAGAAACTTGTATGACTGAATTAATAAAGTTGACCTCCAAAGTGGGGGGGTGGTGGCGGGATAAAAAAAAAAAAAATGCAAATTAGTTTCTGTTGATGAAATTTGACCTCCAAAGTGGGGGGGTTGTGACGGGATCTACAAAAAAAGAATGCGCGTTAGTTTCTGGAAATGAAACTTTTACCAGTCAGGAACTTGAATGACTGAATTAATAAAGTTGACCTCCAAAGTGGGGGGGTGGTAGCGGGATCTACAAAAAAAGAATGCGCATTTGTTTCTGTTAATGAAACTTTTACCAGTCAGGAACTGGAATGGCTGAATTAATAAAGTTGACCTCCAAAGTGGGGGGGTGGTGGCGGGATCTACAAAAAAAGAATGCGCGTTAGTTACTGGAAATGAAACTTTTACCAGTCAGGAACTTGAATGACTGAATTAATAAAGTTGACCTCCAAAGTGGGGGGGTGGTGGCGGGATCTACAAAAAAAGAATGCGCCTTAGTTTCTGGAAATGAAACTTTTACCAGTCAGGAACTTCCATCCATCCAATATCTTAACCCGCTTATCCTGAACAGGGTCGCAGGGGGGCTGGAGCCTATCCCAGCATACATTGGGCGAAAGGCAGGAATACACCCTGGACAGGTTGCCAGTCCATCACAGGGCACACTCACACCTATGGGCAATTTAGACTCTCCAATCAGCCTAGGCTGTATGTCTTTGGACTGTGGGAGGAAACCGGAGTATTCGGAGGAAACCCACGCAGACACGGGGAGAACATGCAAACTCCGCACAGAGAGGCCCCAGCCGACAGGGATTCAAACCCAGGACCGCCTTGCTGTGAGGCAGCAGTGCTACCCACTGCACCATCCGTGCCGTCAATCAGGAACTAGAATGACTGAATTAATAAAGTTGACCTCCAAAGTGGCGGGGGGGGTGGTGGGATCTCCAAAAAAAGAATGCGCGTTTGTTTCTGTGAATGAAACTTTTCCCAGTCAGGAACTTGAATGACTGAATTTAGAAAGTTGACCTCCAAAGTGGGGGGGGTGGTGGCGGGATCTACAAAAAAAGAATGCGCATTAGTTTCTGGAAATGAAACTTTTACCAGTCAGGAACTTGAATGACTGAATTAATAAAGTTGACCTCCAAAGTGGGGGGGTGGTGGCGGGATCTACAAAAAAAGTTTGCGCGTTAGTTTCTGGAAATTCATGAAATTTGACCTCCAATGTGGGGGGGTTGGTGGTGGCGGGATCTGCAAATAACGAATGTGCGTTAGTTTCTGTTAATGAAACTTACCAGGTAGGAAATTGAATCATGAAATTAGGAACTTGAATGACTGAATTAATAAAGTTGACCTCCAAAGTGGGGGGGTTGTGACGGGATCTACAAAAAAAGAATGCGCGTTAGTTTCTGGAAATGAAACTTTTACCAATCAGGAACTGGAATGACTGAATTAATAAAGTTTTATGTGATAATTGTAACCAAAATAATTAGCATGACTTAAACAAGTAATAGTCATGAATTACTATGCAGTTGAGGACCAGGGGAAAAAAACACCTTGAAAATAATACATGAAATGATAATGTCCATGCACAGAAAATATTAATTTTTTCTTGTAGCCTCTTTAAATATAGAAAATGGGTCCATTAGAGAGAACAACATGAGAGGTAAGGTTTGGTAAGTAAATTGTTTTTTGGTGTCTTTGCAGTGGATGCTTTTTTAAATTTCCTTTATGACTAACCAAGAATGCACGTTAGTTTCTGGAAATGAAACTTTTACCAGTCAGGAACTTGAATGACTGAATTAATAATGTTGACCTCCAAAGTGGGGGGGTGGTGGCGGGATCTACAAAAAAAGAATGCGCGTCAGTTTCTGGAAATGAAACTTTTACCAGTCAGGAACTTGAATGACTGAATGAATAAAGTTGACCTCCAAAGTGGGGGGGTGGTGGCGGGATCTACAAAAAAAGAATGCGCGTTAGTTACTGGAAATTAAACTTTTACCAGTCAGAAACTTGTATGACTGAATTAATAAAGTTGACCTCCAAAGTGGGGGGGTGGTGGCGGGATAAAAAAAAAAAAAATGCAAATTAGTTTCTGTTGATGAAATTTGACCTCCAAAGTGGGGGGGTTGTGACGGGATCTACAAAAAAAGAATGCGCGTTAGTTTCTGGAAATGAAACTTTTACCAGTCAGGAACTTGAATGACTGAATTAATAAAGTTGACCTCCAAAGTGGGGGGGTGGTAGCGGGATCTACAAAAAAAGAATGCGCATTTGTTTCTGTTAATGAAACTTTTACCAGTCAGGAACTGGAATGGCTGAATTAATAAAGTTGACCTCCAAAGTGGGGGGGTGGTGGCGGGATCTACAAAAAAAGAATGCGCGTTAGTTACTGGAAATGAAACTTTTACCAGTCAGAAACTTGTATGACTGAATTAATAAAGTTGACCTCCAAAGTGGGGGGGTGGTGGCGGCATCTACAAAAAAAGAATGCGCGTTAGTTTCTGGAAATGAAACTTTTACCAGTCAGGAACTTCCATCCATCCAATATCTTAACCCGCTTATCCTGAACAGGGTCGCAGGGGGGCTGGAGCCTATCCCAGCATACATTGGGCAAAAGGCAGGAATACACCCTGGACAGGTTGCCAGTCCATCACAGGGCACACTCACACCTATGGGCAATTTAGACTCTCCAATCAGCCTAGCCTGTATGTCTTTGGACTGTGGGAGGAAACCGGAGTATTCGGAGGAAACCCACGCAGACACGGGGAGAACATGCAAACTCCGCACAGAGAGGCCCCAGCCGACAGGGATTCAAACCCAGGACCGCCTTGCTGTGAGGCAGCAGTGCTACCCACTGCACCATCCGTGCCGTCAATCAGGAACTAGAATGACTGAATTAATAAAGTTGACCTCCAAAGTGGCGGGGGGGGTGGTGGGATCTCCAAAAAAAGAATGCGCGTTTGTTTCTGTGAATGAAACTTTTCCCAGTCAGGAACTTGAATGACTGAATTTAGAAAGTTGACCTCCAAGGTGGGGGGGTGGTGGGGGGATCTACAAAAAAAGAATGCGCATTAGTTTCTGGAAATGAAACTTTTACCAGTCAGGAACTTGAATGACTGAATTAATAAAGTTGACCTCCAAAGTGGGGGGGTGGTGGCGGGATCTACAAAAAAAGAATGCGCGTTATTTTCTGTTAATGAAACTTTTACCAGTCAGGAACTTGAATGACTGAATTTAGAAAGTTGACCTCCAAAGTGGGGGGGTGGTGGCGGGATAAAAAAAAAAAAATGCAAATTAGTTTCTGTTGATGAAATTTGACCTCCAATGTGGGGGGGTTGGTGGTGGCGGGATCTGCAAATAACGAATGTGCGTTAGTTTCTGTTAATGAAACTTACCAGGTAGGAAATTGAATCATGAAATTAGGAACTTGAATGACTGAATTAATAAAGTTGACCTCCAAAGTGGGGGGGTTGTGACGGGATCTACAAAAAAAGAATGCGCGTTAGTTTCTGGAAATGAAACTTTTACCAGTCAGGAACTTGAATGACTGAATTAATAAAGTTGACCTCCAAAGTGGGGGGGTGGTGGCGGGATCTACAAAAAAAGAATGCGCGTTAGTTACTGGAAATGAAACTTTTACCAGTCAGAAACTTGTATGACTGAATTAATAAATTTGACCTCCAAAGTGGGGGGGTGGTGGCGGGATCTACAAAAAAAGAATGCGCATTTGTTTCTGTTAATGAAACTTTTACCAATCAGGAACTTGAATGACTGAATTAAGAAAGTTGACCTCCAACGTGGGAGGGTGGTGGCGGGATAAAAAAATTGAAGTTTGGAAATTGAATCACGGAATTAATAAACTTCCGACAGACACATAAAAAACATATCCAGAGTGGTTTCCTTTCTGTTAAAAAACATAGCTAAAATCAGGCACTTTTTATCAGCAGGAAGATAAAAAGTTTAGATTACTGTCATTTACTGCTATCTGGCCCACGCTAAAGAATCTCCGGCTTGAGCAGAATGCTGCCGCACGCATCTTGACTTGCACTTAGGAGCATGAACTTATCACTCCACTGCTAGCTTCCCTGGACTGGCTACCTATCAAGTATAGGATAGATTTCAAGGTCCTTCTTCTGACTTTTAAAACTCTGTATGGTCTTGAACCAGTTTACCTCACTAACCTGCTTTTACCCTATAAGCCCACAAGGTCACTCCATTCTGAAGATGCAAGCTACCTGGTAATCCCAGAAATATATATTTTTTAAATTATGGGTGGTAGAGGTTTCTCATACAGTGCCCCACTTCTCTGGAACACCCTTCCAAAATGTATAAGGGAGTCAGATATTTCTCAATATTTAAATCAAGATTAAAAATGCACCTTTACAATCAGGTTAATAATCAGAAATCATGGGGTGGTTCTGGGTGCTAGATGGGGCTAGTGGTTAGCATTCTTTTATTGCCTTTTAGCAGTATGTGCTCTTTAGACAACGATGTTTTCACCTTCACTCGCACTCGCAGATGTAATTTTCTTCCAATTCTAAAATCCTAATGAAATTAATGCAACCGAATTCTCTAGACTTCGATTGGTCTTTGAATTTCAAAATGCTAGCAGCAACAATGAATAACAGTAATACAGAATCTAAGCTAAACTATTTACAACGCTATATACAATAGAGACAACGCCATATACAATAGAGACAACGCCTCAACCACATTTACTCACTATCTCGATCTCTTCATACTTTTCAATGCAGTAAAATGGCGGAGCAAGTGCCGACTGAGTTGAACTGTGACGTTATGGTTGGTTTGATTTTATGTGAAGCATCATGTCGAGACTGAGCACCAGAGCGCGCATGATTACAAGACGTGAGTAAAGCATGCTTCACGGGTGGGCTTAAAAATGTGTCATAAATCCACAAATATGCAATCAATTCCTTTCATGCCTTATAAGGTCTCATTGAAATATATAGGCCCTATGAAGCAGTATGCCTCACCAGCGAGGGCCCTGTTTTCCTGGAGCAGTCATGATTTTGAACAGAGGCAAAATCACAAAGGGAGCAGTCATTGTTATGATAATTTAACATTAAAGGTACAATAGGTAAGATTTTTGTGTTAAAACATTGTTGCAAGACCATTGTAAATCCCTTCCCATCATTGAAAAAGGCTCACTGACATGTTGACTCACCCTCGGCCTGTGTTTATAGTCCTTAAATTGAGATCTCAAAGCGTACATCCTCTTACGATAAAATATAACCAGTACAAAAATAGTAGCGGAGTTTTGTGCTTCAGGTGAATATTTGTACATTTGGGAAGCTAACTAGTTATCGCTAATTTGCTTGTTATAGCGAACTGGTACTTTTTTCTAATTAGATAAACAATAGTATACAGAGTTTCAGTGATCGCTTGTCTGGAGTGCAATTTTGGCAGCTACACGTTCCTTTTGTCTCTTTACGTGTTCAATTATCCGTAAACCTTTATTTCTCTAAACTGTAAGTTGCAGTTGCATCGTTTGTGGTACACTATCATATCTTAGTTATATAGCCAGCTAGTTACGCAGCCAAATAACTTGATGCTCACAATATAGTTGGTTAGCTAAAGTGAAAACTATAAATAGTGTTGTGTAGCACATCAAAGTCAAGGTCTCATAAAGTCACCTGTTCGCGAGCATTTTCTTACTTGAACATTACGAAAAGACAGCAGGCTCTGTTGCATTTGTCACTGTCAGGTCTATTGTTGCAATTCCTCTCTTGATCGTAAGGAGCCCGAAATTATATGTTGTACCTTTAAAGAAATATGTGTTATGTAAAATATGTATGTTCTTTTTTTGTGTGAACCTGTTGTCTTAGAGGAGCCTCCTCTGGCATGAAAGTAAAATCATTAGACCAGTCGCCTATGGTAAAATAGACCCGGTGTTATATTATATCAGGCAAATATTGCGTGACCACGGAATTTTGAGTGTATAACCCCGTCTGTAACAAAGTTGTTAACAGCAGCATATTTACAGATTTCATGCCAATCATGTCTATCAGACAGATGCCATAGGGAAGAGGGATGAAAACATGAAGAATTATTATTATAATTTTCTGTGCATTTAAAATAATGGCACAGGATCGACCAGCATGCCTGGACATAAACTACAGTGATTTAGCTACAGATTTCTGCAACTGTGAGGGTACACTGCACAATATCAATGTAATATTTAGTTTGGCAATTAGGCTGTCTTACTATTATCTGACTTACAATGTTGCCATTTAACTATTGAGAAATAAAGTTTGAAAATGCAATTACATTTCTCTGTAATCCAGTAAAAAAAAGAAAAAAGACACGACCCCTAGCAGTCATTTAAAAAAGGACAGTATATGTACCAATTGTATATGTACCACCTGGCGGTCGAGCTGCACACCTGTTTTCCGTTCTAGATCCTCAGTGGTGGAATGACTTGCCTACCACTGATCCCTCCCCCTATTTCAACGCAGACTAAAAACTCACCTTTTCAAACTGTAACTTAATCCTCCCTCCTGATTCCCCTCCCCCTTTCCGATATCCCTCTTGTCTAACCCAAAAAAATAAAAAATAAAAAATAATTTTAAAACAATTCACTTACGATGAGTGTATTTTTTGTTTATGTGTATTTTACTAGCTATGGATGTGATGCTTTAGCTTGTGGAAGAACCTATGCACTTGTAAATCGCTTTGGATTAAAAGCGTCTGCCAAATGACAAAAATGTAAAACTGGTTAAAACTTAGTGAAACAGAGCCGCGGTTTGCGCATGGCTAAAGTACCAAACCTTCATGCAGGCATCAGTTCGTTGCAGTTGCACACCAAGGTGAGTTTTACATGGAGCGGCATAAGTGGCCTATTGCTCCAACATCAGGGGGAGGATTCTGCAAGGGGGGTTAGTGAGATCCAACAGTACCCCGGGCGCCTCAGAATCACAGCCGAGGGTGGGATGATGTGGCTTGGAGAAGGTGAATCATTCTCAGGATCGCCAGATCCATCCAGGCCGCCGAGGAACGGGATGGAGGCAGTGTATCCCATGGGCAGTTGGAATTGAGGCAATGTTTACCATGGGATGGGTGAAGGTATGTGAAAATGGTGATGGGGAAAGGATGAGCAATGCCTTGTTCTCAGATAATATTAGAGAGAATAATATATACACTCACTAAGCACTTTATTAGGAATACTATACCAATACTAATATAGTGCATGAGTGTAGGGCTTCCCTTTGCTCTCAAAACAGCCTCAATTATTAGAGGCATGGATCCCACAAGACGTTGAAAACATTCAGTTCCATGTTGATACGATTGCATCATGAAATTTCTGCAGATTTGTGGGCTGCACATTCATGCTGCAAATCTCCCGTTCTACTACATTCCAAAGGGGTTCTATTCGAGTCAGATCCGGTGACTGGGAAGGCCACTGAAGAACAACTTGTCATGATCATGAAACCAGTTTTAGATTACTTTTACTTTGTGACATGGTGCATTAATATGCTGGAAGTAGCCATGAGAAGATGGGTAGATTGTGGCCATTAAGGGATGCACATGGTCAGCAACAACACTGAAATAGGCTGTGGCATTCAAGCGATTATTGATTGGTATTAACGGCCTAAAACTGCCAATAATACATTCCCAACACCATTCGCCACCACCACCAGCCTGGACTGTTGTCACAATCAGGTTGGAGCCAAATTCAGACCACTCAAATATGTTTCCTGGAGGTCTTCGAGTACCCACGGCTAGTGGAAAAAATGCACTTTTCTGCCGAATTGCAAACAATTCCACTGTTATATAGCGTCGCTCTGAGCACGCCTATATAAACTGCTCATTACTAATGCAAACTAGCGATCTAAAAATGATCCTAACAATTGCAGCGTCCAAAGCATCTAACTGATTCTGATCACCTAATCAGAATAACAGAACCAAGCGAAACTGCCGGCGGCTGGTGAAAAACACACGAGATTCGCTAACTAATGGCAGAAAATGCAAAACACCTGGTCTAACTAACGCAGTAATTTGACAACAAATCTACAACTGCTGATAGACGAACAAGGTTTCCTTATAACCTCCTGCTCACACGCAAAAAACACAGAAACAATACTTAAGTTCCCTGGAGGTCTTCGAGTACACACGGCTAGTGGGGGAAAAAATGCACTTTTCTGCCGAATTGCAAACAATTCCACTGTTATATAGCGTCGCTCTGAGCACGCCTATATAAACTGCTAATTACTAATGCAAACTAGCGATCTAAAAATTATCCTAACAATTGCAGCGTCAAAAGCATCTAACTGATTCTGATCACCTAATCAGAATAACAGAACCGAGCGAAACTGCCGGCGGCTGGTGAAAAACACACAAGATTTGCTAACTAATGACAGAAAATGCAAAACACCTGGTCTAACTAACGCAGTAATTTGACAACAAATCTACAACTGCTGATAGACTAAATCCCTTCCTATCATTGAAAAAGGCTCACTGACATGTTGACTCACCCTCGGCCAGTGTTTATAGTCCTTAAATTGAGATCTCAAAGTGTACATTTGTCCGGCCGTCAAATGTATGAAAACATTGTACCTTTGTACAGCAATTAAAGCTCATTGGTTGAAAAATGGTTTCCAACTGCCACAGCCAATGACATTCTGGGGGCTTATTCTGATTGTTTGTGTTGCTGCCCAAATTGCACTCCAGACAAGCAATCACTGAAACTCTTGTGTACTATTGCTTATTATCCAAGCGAAGACTACATATCTAGTTATAAAACAATACCAGTTTGTTATCGGTAGCAACAAGCAAATTGGCTATAGTTCGCTTGACGAATTTACAACTATCCTCTTACGATAAAATATAACCAATACAAAAATAGTAGCGAAGTGTTGTGCTTCAGGTGAATATTTGTACATTTGGGAAGCTAACTAGTTATCGCTAATTTGCCATGTTCGCAATGTTTACCATGGGATGGGTGAAGGTATGGGAAAATGGTGATGGGGAAAGGATGAGCGATGCCTTGTTCTCAGATAATATTAGAGAGAACAATATATACATTCACTAAGCACTTTATTAGGAATACTATACTAATACTAATATAGTGTATGAGTGTAGGGCCTCCCTTTGCTCTCAAAACAGCCTCAATTATTAGAGGCATGGATCCCACAAGATGTTGAAAACATTCAGTTCCATGTTGATAGGATTGCATCATGAAATTTCTGCAGATTTGTGGGCTGCACATTCATGCTGCAAATCTCCCGTTCTACTACATTCCAAAGGGGTTCTATTCGAGTCAGATCCGGTGACTGGGAAGGCCACTGAAGAACAACTTGTCATGATCATGAAACCAGTTTTAGATTACTTTTACTTTGTGACATGGTGCATTAATATGCTGGAAGTAGCCATGAGAAGATAGGTAGATTGTGGCCATTAAGGGATGCACATGGTCAGCAACAATACTGAAATAGGCTGTGGCATTCAAGCGATGATTGATTGGTAAAACTAAAACTGGCCTAAAACTGCCAAGAATACATTCCCAACAACATTCGCCACCACCACCAGCCTGGACTGTTGTCACAATCAGGTTGGAGCCAAATTCAGACCACTCAAATATGAAGTCATTGTTCGTCTATACATACGAGTATATACATGTACATATACCCAAGTATCACAGAAGTAAAGCTCATGTTACTTTTGACTCCTTATACAAACAACAAAAGCTTAAATCTAGCTCTCAGCATTCTCTAGCGAAATGCAAGAGTGAAGCCCTACAGCTTTAGTTCAATTATTAATAAAAAATGATCTTGAATTTGTATGACACTGCAACATTTCAGCTAGGTTATTGGCCTATGAAACAAAAGCTTAAAACAGTATTTCACAGAATTCTGCTAAATGCTAAAGAATAGAGGGCTAGAGTGGCAGAGCTTGATCACTTGCCTGAATTTAAGAGGTGTCTTTTGATAGCAAATGTTACACATTCTATTAATCAGTTCAATGTTGCTTTGAATGATTTGTATTTTTGTTTGACTAAATGTACAGTGAGCTCCAGAATTATTGGCACCCTTAATAAAAATGGAGAAAAAAGGTTGCATATAATAAACAACATGGAAAACAATCCATATATTATGTTCAACCATACGGGAAAGCTATATACACACTTTTATTTCAATACATTTACTCTCATGTTGCAATGTTTTTTATTTAGTCATCTCATTTTATCTGAAAACGAGGAGGCACGGATCGTGCAGTGGGTAGCACTGCCGCCTCACAGCAAGGAGTGTGCGGAGTTTGAATGTTCTCCCCGTGTCTGCGTGGGTTTCCTCCGGGTACTCCGGTTTCCTCCCACAGTCCAAAGACATGCAAGTTAGGCTGATTGGAGAGTCTAAATTGCCCATAGGTGTGAGTGTGTGAGTGAATGGTGTGTGTGCCCTGCGATGGACTGGCGACCTGTCCAGGGTGTATTCCTGCCTTTCGCCCAATGTATGCTGGGATAGGCTCCAGCCCCCCTGCGACCCTGTTCAGGATAAGTGGGTTAGGATAATGAATGAATGAATGAATTTTATCTGAAAACAACATGTGCCAAAATTATTGGCACCCCCAGCAATTATAGATAATATAAAATTAAATTGGCAATACAATTTTACTTTATTTTAGCTCATCTCAGTCAAAAGAACTATCATTCCATCACAGGATGCGTCATTACATCACTTCCTGTTTCACTATAGTATAACAAAGGCGGTAGCAAGCATGCAAAATTCCTTTGTCAAAGAACTGTCAATTCAGAAGGCACAGATGGTAATGGACCATTATTAAACAGTTAAACATACCACTTAGCACTGTAAGGACAATAATAAAAATACATAAATCATATGGAATTGTTGCAAACTTGCTAGGAAGAGGATGCGACAGCATATTATCCCCACAAATGGTAAGGAAGGTTGTGAGGGAGGCCATAAGTCACCCAGGGATTGCAGTTTATGAATTGCAGAGATTGGTTGTATCTTGGGGTCATGAAGTCAAATAAAAACATAAAATGGCACATCCATACTAGCAAACTGTTCAAAGGGTGGCACAAAGAATGCCATTACTGAGCCCAGCAAACAAAACCAGGCATCTTGAGTTTGGCAAAATTATAACTGGAAGTGAGTGCTATGGTCCAAAATGTAATATTTTGGCTGTACACACCATCAACATGTTTGGCAGCAAAATGGAAAGCACACAAGGAGAAGCACCTCATACCTACTGAAAAATATGGGTCATTGATGTTTTGCAGATGTTTTGCTGCCAGTGTTCCAGGGGCATTATTTAAGCACAGTGAATTCAACAAAGTGCTCGGAAATCTTGGCAGAAAACCTGGTTGCCTCTGCTAAGAAGCCAAGCCAAGCCTGGTCGTGGGAAGATTGTCCAGCAGGACAATGACTGCAAGCACAACAGCCATGTTCTGCAATGGCCATCTCAGTCTCCAGACTGAAACCCTGTGAAGAACCTGTGGTCTGAACTGAAGAGGAGGGTATCCCAAGGATATCAATGTTTCTAGAAAGCTCTGCATGGAGGAATGGTCAAGAATCCCTCCCAGTGTGGTCTCCAATCAGAAATTATAGGAAAAGACTCATGGCTGGCATCTTTGGCAGGGGTATTAAAGCATTAAACCAGGGGTGCCAATAATTTTGTAACCTGTTTTTGGGGGACACACGTTTTATGTGCCGATAATTCTGGAGCCTACTTTATTTTTATTATTACCTTCACAAGTATCATTGCATGCTTTGATTGAAGAGAAAGCAGATTTAATAACTATCTCTTATGTGTGGCAGAAACTATATGGGTTGACCCATGCCTGTCAACATGGAAGTGGAGCTGGACCCTGTCTGAATTTTTTATGAATATAAAAATTTATAGCATTATATCTGTGATAAAACTGCTCTCCCATGAAAGCAGAAGTGATGTTAAATATAACTCCAATTTTTCCCATTGGCTACATTTGATTCCTTTATTGAGCCATTTCCCTCAGTAGACTACTTGTATTACTACAGAATGTTAGAAAATGTGTTTTGTGGATTTAAGAGCTTTTGGTTTTGGTAGGGCAATGTCTAGTACCTCTGAGATTGCCTTGGTAGAGAGGACCAATTGACACTACATGCCTTTTGAATGTATTGATTCCATTAGCTAATTCGGGAATACTGTGGAAACAAACGAGCCGAAATTAATACCGTCTGCTTCACGGAAACATCAGCCGCTCTCTCGTCATTACATAAGATGGCCAGCAGAGGGCACCCTGCCCATCTGCTCAGCCTGTGCTGTGTTCCGCAGGACAATGAGAGAGACACTCTTTCAAGCACTCATTGTAGTCTGGGACCTGTGTTGAGTTAGCATAGCTGAGTATGTACTGGGTTTGTTTATACTTCTTAATTGATATTTATTTATTTCTGTACATATTTCTTTCTTTATTTCTTTACTTACTTATTTTGATAATTGAAACCCATTGTAAACAGCAATATTTGCTCCAAAAATGGTCACAGGCACTGCCAGACTAACCCATAACTGGGCCTTTTTGTCTGAGGGGCCGACCTGTCTAGCAAGCTTTATGAGTGGGTGGTCCTAGCCTTGCAATAAAGACAAGAGTTGAATTCAAGAGTTATGCTTTCTTCAATGCGAAGCGACAACCCCTTTGTTATTGATGTAATCAGTTTAAAGGACATTTCCAGGCCTTGTTGTCCATGGTAGCTCGCTAGCCGCATGGCTAAGGGTCTGAGCACAAAATACTGCTTGCTGAAGAGCTCCCTGTCCAGTCCAGGGTTAGAGTTGGGTAATCTGATCCTAGGTCAGCTGTTGGGGGTAACATTCTTCCAGCTCCCTCCCTGCTGCCTGATCCTGGCCTGTGGGTGCACGGCACCCTTACACACGCCACACAAAATGCTCGGGCCAGCACTGATAAAAGCCGGTGGTCACGGAGGGAATGCAGGTGTATGGCAACTGAAGGGCCCTCTCTGTGACCATCTGTTGGCTCTTAATGAAAAGTCTCACTCACTTCACAAAGGGATGATTTTGTGTTTTTCTGCAAAGCCTGCTGGGTGCTGGTGTCAGGGCCCCTGCTATGCACAGAGGCATCAGCCCTGATTTGATCGGAGAATAGAGTGTGCCTATCTGCTCACAGGTCTGCCTGTCTGTTCACAGGTCTGCCTGTCTGTTCACAGGTCTGCCTGTCTGTTCACAAGTATGTCTGTCTGTTCATAGATATGCCTGTCTTTTCACAAGTATGTCTTTTCACAAGTATGTCTGTCTGTTCACAGGTATGCCTGTGTGTTCACAAGTATGTCTGTCTGTTTACAAGAATGCCTGTCTGTTCACAAGTATGTCCGTCTGTTCACAAGAATGCCTGTCTGTTCACAAGTATATCTGTCTGCTCTCTAGAGTCTGCCTGTCTGCATACATGTCTGCCTGTCTGTTCACACATATGTCTGTCTGTTCACAAGTATGTCTGCCTGTTCACACATATGTCTGTTTGTTCACAAGTATGTCTGTCTGTTCACACATATGCCTGTCTGTTCACAAGTATGCCTGTCTGCTATCTAGAGTCTGCCTGTTTGCATACATGTATGTATGTCTGTTCACACAGATGTCTGTCTGTTCACACATATGTCTGTTTGTTCACAAGTATGTCTGTCTGCTCTCTGGAGTCTGCCTGTCTGCTTTTTCTCCTGAGAAGCTGCAATTGTGCAGAGAGCTGGGAGGCCATAACATCCTGGAAACCGGATCCTGCTGCCCCTGACCTATAAGCAGTCATGCTGAAAGGAGCCCAATTTTGGAAAGGTTAGAGTTACGGTCATTCTAGCTAGAGAGGGGTGGCCTTTCACAGTTTGTTATTGGAGCTGTGTGTGTGTGTGCACGCCTGTTTGTGTGTCTGAACCAAATCCACCATCTCTCCACTGTCTCTCTCACTCTCTCTGTGACCGCAGGTTGACCATGCGACCGTGAACCGGGCCCTCAAACAGAGAGGCGACCCTCTCTGACCGCTGCCAGCTGCTGCTGCTGTGCCTGTCCCTGGCCCTGCGCTGCTCCACACAGAGAGAGCTCTGCTGGAGGCACGGGGACACAGGCCGGACCCGCTCCCCCACCCCTCTGTCTGCTGTGTGCATATTTTTACAGGTGCTGTCCTCATTTTACTGGAGCGCATGAGCGTCTCTCTCCCTCGCCCGCTCTCTCCCACTCTTTCCCTTAGGTGTCGTGCGGGGTGTTTAATCTTGTGTTTGTGTGTGTTTTTTTCTTTTCTTGCAGGGGTGTTTGTTTGTTGTTGGTCGTCTGTTTTTGTGTTTTCACGGTTTTTACCATCTTTTTGTTCGAGGGTTTTTTTTGAGCGAGTTCACTTGAGGCTTATTAAAGGGTATCTTTCTCTCTTTTGTTCTGCACTCATTGGCTCATTGGATTTGAAATTTCTTTAACTTTAGTATGACGGTGTTTACGTCACTTATCAGGTTATCCATGTAGGAATCACAAGATATAAAGTATGTACCCACAATCAAGCAAGAAATTGAGTTTTTGAAGAAAATGTCTGCTTACATTTACTTGGAAGTCAAACTGAAGGACAATGTTGTTTGAGGCCATAATGTAATCTAGTAATGGTTCGATACAGCTAAACTAACAGTTTCACAAACACGGATTAAATTCAGACAGATTAAGCCATGGACTAGGCTTAATCTGCGTCTGCGATACTGGCAGTATATGTGACTGTGCATTACCATTCACTGTGGGCTCACTGAGGTGGCCACACGTTACTAAAACATTTTTCCCAGGTTTCTATTCGCTGTATGTAAAATACACTGAATCTTAAAACAACATGTCCATGATGGTATGTGTGTTCTTGAACCCCTATACATCTGTGGTTGTTAATTTAATATTTACAATACATACTGTCTTATGTCATGGTCTTCTTTTGGGTCTGTTCCAGAATTCATTGAGCACCGTTCTATTCACCATCTTTCTCTCTCTCTCTCTCTCTCTCTCTCTCTCTCTCTCTCTCTCTCTCTCACATGTGCATTTTAAATATGTTTAGGAAAACAAGGCTGTGTGTATGACTGGGGCTACTGTACAAGGTGTGTTTGTGAACATACTTACGTAAAGAGTGTTTTGAATGGATTCATTTTTTACTTTGGTTGGTTTTATTGTGTTTTTATTTCTTTGGTTGGTTTTATTGGGTGTTTTATTTGGTTCTTTTAAATCATTTTTGTTTAATTGGTCTCTTTTTAATTCCTTTTACAAACTGTCATGGTTTGCAGGTAATTGGTTATTCATTTCTGTAAATACCTTTTGCAATTTCTAAATAAACTCTCTCTCCCTCCCTCCCTCCCTGCCATTCCACAATCTGTCCCACTTTCTCTCACTCCTCTGACCAACTCACACATGCACCACTCTTCTATTTATCTCTCTTTCACTGCCCAAATCTCTCATTCACAAACCGTGGCCAAGTGACATCCAACAGAAGAGACAAGATTATCTTTAACTTTTTTTCTGATGACATATTAACTTTAGCTCAAACTCACATACACACAGACATGGATTCATACATGAAGCCTATCCCTTCTTGCTCTCCCTCCCACTTGCTTATCTATCTCTCTCACTCCGCCCCCTCTCTCTGTCTCCTCCCTCTCTCCGCTCACTCTAAGGACATCCCTCACTCACTTCTGCAGTACCGGTTGCAAGCGAGAGAGAGAGAGAGAGAGAGAGAGAGATAAACATAAACCGCACAGCAAAGCAGAAGGCAGGCAGCACGCACACAGGCAGCGAAGGAGAGAGCGAGAAAGAGGGACCAGAGAAGGCAAAGAGAGTACGAACGGAGAGGGGAGGGAGACAGGAAAGAGGAAAGAGAGAGAGGAAGATAAAGAGTTATAGAGAGAGGGAGAGAGAGAGTGGGAGTGAGAGTAAGCAGCAGAGACCGAGACGGAAAAGTTGGAGCTGCAGCCGGAGAGCTCCGTGCTTCCCTCGGGAGATTCCAGCAGGGAAAAGGGCCGTCGAGCGTCCAGAGACACGGACACATGGATCCCTCACCAGCAGCCGAGGTCGCCGGGGAAACCAAGGAGAGGAAGAAGATCCAATTCTCCGTCCCCGCAATAGTGTCCAGCCAGCTGGACCCCCGGCAGGTGGAAATGGTGAGTTCTGGAGGGGGGGGGGGGCAGGGGTGTCAGTCCCTGTTCTCCTACCTACCGCACCCCGCTTAAATGCCCCTCGAAGAGCGACCGATCAATCATGATACCTGTCTGTTCGAACGTTTGAGCCTAAGATGCGTCTTTACTGACCTCGTGGACGTAACAGCGTGATTCCAAACTTCAGTTTGGGCAAAAGTAGTCAAAAACAGGAAAGCACTTAATCCCTTCCAAATAGTTTGGTTTCTACTTAAAACCTATTACTAACTACAATCAAAATGGTGCAGGTGTAGGTTGCTTTACATGTTGTACAGGGATATAATCCTTACACAAAAAGAGGAGAGCAACTGGTTGTCTACATATGAAATGCCGACATGTAAATGAATATTTTACAACTCTTGAAATGCTATCCATCTCTTCCTGTGGTCTGTGTGTTCAGCAGACGCAGCTATAGTGTAGTGTAGAGTCGGGCCCATACAATCCCCGTTGGTTTGCAACTCGTCTGTTTTTCACATTTTCCCCCATTTTCTTTCCATAAGCGGGGCATTGCTCTTCTCTCGGATTTATCTTCAGTCTGCGACGCTTTGTGAAGTTTTCACCGTCTCCCAACTCCTGTCTGACAGTTAATGATTATCTGTGCGATTGCGAAAATTATCTTTCCGTCTGCCTTGCCATCTTTCTTTGTATTCCGCTCTCACTTTCTTTCTCCTGCCTTCCCCCCTTTTCTTCTTCCCATGACTCCCCTCCTCCGCCATCCATCCCTCTAAATCTGGGAGCTCCGGTAAATGGTCCGAGACAGCGGTTGTGTTCAGGTCCCTCTCCTGGCCTTGTGTGTTTGAAATCTGGGTCAAAGTGTTTTGAGGGCTCCGTGCTCCAGTTCTGTCTCACGCCGGCATCTCCAAACCTCAGGCAGACAGGAGCACGCAGCTAGGTGGAGGTCTTCCTAAGACCAGAACCGCAGTCATTTCAACCGTGCGTTTCAAACACTTATTTCCATGTAGGCATTTCATATGGAATGCAGGTCCCTTGCCTCTTTAACAGTTTATGCCCCTGTTCCACTCGCAAAATGACCTACAGTGTAACATATTTCGGTGTTATTTGGTGCTTTCTAAGTAGATACACTGTTGTGTTTTTGCCCATCCCTGAATGTAGCAAAAGTGGTGAAATGGAGGAGAATGTGGGGGAGTTAGAGGGTTTGTGAGGGAGGAAGGATGAGGGAAGGGGGAGAGGGGGTGCAGAGCAGAAACGCAGGAGGGAGAGAGGGAGAGCAGTGTTGCCAGCCGCTCGCGCCCAGGGCAGGGGGGGACCTGCAGGACCTGAAGGGAAGTGGAGGCTCAGTCTGGCGTTACACAATCGGCTTCCTGTTCTGCCTCCTCGCGTCTCCGAGGAACCGTTGCTCAACCTCGCGGCTGAAGTGTCGAGGCGGCCAAAACGCGCGTGCAGGGCGCTAGCCACCGCCCGAGCCAACGACACCCCCGGCCTGACGGTCCTCTCGCTCTTTCGTGTTCCCGCCAAGCCGCTGTTCTGCCTCCGCGGGGCAGCCACTGAGCGACATGCTGGTGATTGATACCCACGCTTGTCGAGTGTGTACATTAACATGGGTAGAATAGCTGTCGTGTTAAAGGTTTGTTTACCTGAGGGCTTAACCTGGAATGAGGGGTGCGGCAGTCCAGCGTAACAGTTCAGCGTTAACGCTGATGGTTTTTCATGCAGAGATTCTTAGGTACAATTTTGATGTTTTGACCCTTTAAGGTGTAAGGGAGCAACAAATATGTGATTTGTTGCTGTTAACTGAGCATTTTGATCCTAATCCTGGTGTAAAATCCACCTATGGCCAGTTTGAAATGACCAGCTAGCCGCTGTTTCAAACCATAGCTTGAGCTGGTCATACCATGTTGAGTATGGAGCTGGTTTGAACTGATCAACCAGCCGTTTCAAAACCTAGCTTGAGCTGTTTTTTTAAGCATTGAATGTAACAGTCACCACTACCAAGCAATGGAGTTCTCGAACACTGAGTTAGTTTTGAAAAAAACATTACAGAAAACCTTCTGGAAAAAGTTCACAGAGTCACAGCAAACAGCCCATTGCGAAGCCTTCCACCTGAACGACGAACACAAACACCTGTTTACACAAAACGACACCATTAGTAAGCACATTTTCTGTGAATGAGGGACATTGAGAACGAGGGAGGGGGAGAGGTGGTGTGGGGAAGGGAAGAAGGGAGGGAGGGAGGGAGATGAATTTAGGACACAGAGGAGAGTCACAGAGCCGGTGGCAGCAAGTCTAGGAGGAAAAGTTCTAAATGGGAGAGCGAGGGAGGGAGAGAAGGAGGGGGAGAGAGAGAGGGAGAGAGACAGGGAGAGAGAGAGGGAGAAAGAGGGAGGGCAGAGATATGATCTAAGCAGCAGGAAGTTCAGGAGGACCGTCGAGAGCCTGGTGGGGTGGACCCTTATTGACGGATGTGGCCCGCTGAGAAAGAGAACCTGTGTTGTACATTGTTTTGGAAACTGTGCCTCTAACTCAGAGGTTGTAAGTTTGGCTCCCAGTAGGGGCACCGCTCTGATGCCCAAAAGCAGGGCAATTAACCCAAATCTTTTCAGTAAATATCTAGCTTTTGTAAATGGATTGCATGTATACAAAACGAAAACGTCTCCTGATAAGATCATCTGCGAAATGCTTGGATGTACAGTAAATGTAAACAGGGCCAGACTCCTTTTCCATCACAGCAGTTACCCACAATTCCATCCAGTCACATAATGCCCACTGCAAAAAGGTTTGTCTGAACAAGTCTTTTAGTTTTATAATGGGATTGTTATAGTCTCAATTGTCACATAGAAACAAGACAGGAGCTCCACAATCAAGGACTATGTTGCTAATAGGAAACAGAACAACACTGGTAGCAACTGGAAGATATCTTTTAGTTATACTTCAAGCCTTACAGTATCTAGGCCGTTAGGCAGAAGGTATCCACCAATTACCATTGATATTGTTGTATTTGTTGTGACCAATGTACTCTGTGTTTGGTTGAGCTCTTCTCTGATTTCTAAGAGCCGAGGACACCAACGCCATGTCACTGTTTTCTGTTTTTATTCTCCCTGATATGCAGTCACAGGACAGATACGACTTTTTCCAAAAATAAAATAAAATAAAAGTGCCGCTCATTTTATTTTGTGATAGCTAATATCTATGCACATTTAAAAAAGGCATCACATTTTTACACACATAGTATGTGGGTAGGGAAAATGTTTGGCCTGTGTATGCCATTTAAAAAAAGGATTTGACCTCCAGGAATGGATTGCTTCACAATGCTACTGTACACAATATGCGAAAGGGTACATAATATCAATAATCTGGATCCAATCATTTAGAGTGTGTACCACAATGGACCATGATAATGTACTGAAGAGAACACAGGCAGTCTATGGGTGTGAACTGAACGTGCCAGTCTCACAGATATCAAAGAGAATGGCGGTAACACGCGAACATTCCATTTGAATACCAAACTTTCTGGTTGTGAGTCTGTTGCCCTTGTTAATGATACTGAAGCTGCCACATCCCACACCCTCATTTTTGCATGTTGTTTTTAACCATTGTAATGCAAAATCCACAATGGTTTATAAGTGGTAGCCTGAACCACATTATCATTGAGGCTGAACAGATGTTTAAGACATATTCTTAGTTTTTTTACAGTGAAATAATCTCAAATATTTTAGTCTTAGTGTCTTATAGACGTCTATTACTTTTTAGCTAAATATTGCCAATGAGGTGAGACAGTTTGATATATTTCAAGATTTGCCAATGAGGCAAGATTTCACTTGTCAAGCAAACATGAACTTAGTACAAACTGATAGTTCTACTTGTGAGAACTAACACAGGTAAAGATATATTTGCCCACATGTATAGTAAAGATCAGAATAGTAAACTTGCTGTAGCCCCGAACCCTGGTCTTGGAGAACCACTAGGTCTTAGAAAACCTACCCGCCAGCTCTCCAGCACCAGGGCTGAGGACCCCAGCAGACCTAGTGGTTCTCTAGTACTAAGGCTGAGGACCCCAGCAGACCTAGTGGTTCTCTAGTACCAAGGCTGAGGACCCCAGCAGACCTAGTGGTTCTCTAGTACCAGGGCTGAGGACCCCAGCAGACCTAGTGGTTCTCTAGTACCAGGGCTGAGGACCCCAGCAGACCCTGAAGCTCTCCAGTAACCGGGTCTAGAGCAACTGGATAATTGGATATAGAGAGCTACTCAGTTTGAAGGGGTGTGTGGGTCCTTGACAGCTATGCTGGCAGTATTACCACAGACAGGCCGATGCTGCTAGGTCCAGAGCACTCCAATCAGCAGCCTAAAGCTGCTTTCACCTGACCAATGTCAAACTCTACGGTCAACGGCAAGCAAAGCCATGACTACACATGAGAAGAACATATATACACATAAAATGTAACATGCCATAACAGTATGTGATAGTAGTAGGTTGTCTGCAGTTATAAAAGGCTAAATTGTGTATTCACTTTGTGAAAACAATAATATTTAGTTTATCCCAAGACGTCAAGAAACTAAACAGGCTAACTCAGTTAGCCATGTAGCCTACGTGAAACGGCTCTGTCTGTGTTGCTAGGTAGCGTATACCTGCTTCATACAAAGCTGTGATGTGACTGGACATGCTAGGAAAGGTCACTTTCAAGCAAGGTCAAAGTTAAAATAATTTGAATCCTGATGGTGCTCGACTTTTATTTGAGCTGTATGCTACGCCAGGCTTAGCGTTACTGCCAAGTCGGGCTTCAATGCTCCCTCCATAGGAGGCTTGGCGCCATGTTGAGCGTTTTCGACATTGATCACGTGACAGCAGATTTACAACCTCATCGAGAACATCTTAATTACACTGGTTCACAGCCAACATTTACACTTCAGAGTATACACTGGGCGTTTACACTCCGCTTTTTAAAGTCTTTATGCTAAGTGGCAGGCAGACAATTTGTGTGAAAGTAGTCAGGTACGTGTTTAGTCCTCATGGGCAACATGCTTGTTTACATTCCATTTAATTTAATTTAATTTGACTTAAGTGTGACTGACTGTGATTTGCTGTGACTATGATTTATACTTAATTGTAAATCATAGCATCTGTGCTCGTTAGGCATCCCCCCCCCCCCTTTCCGATGGGCAAATACCACTCTGTTATATTTCTCCCGATTAAAGAAGTGCAGAGAATCCTCCGGGGGGCGGAGTCGTCCTCCCGAGGTGGGTTGGACGTCACGCAAGCGACCTTTCGGGCAGTGCGAGTTTGTGGGTAAACACGGAGCGACTGAGGGACTGGGGGAATGTAAACACCGACTGCTGTCAGAGGGACACCTGGGGGGGAGGGGGTTCATGAGGGGAGGGTGCGGACTGGGCCTGCTGTGATATCGGTGTCCCTATGCCAGGAGTGTCACTCTCCACTGTATGTGTGTGTGTGTGTGTGTGTGTGTGTGTGGCTGTGTATGTGTGTGTGTGTGTGTGACTGTATGTGTGTGTGAGTGTGCATGTGTGTGTGTGTGTGTGTATGAGTGTGTGTGAGTGTGCATGTGTGTGTGTGTGTGTGTGTGTGTGACTGTATGTGTGTGTGAGTGTGCATGTGTGTGTGTGTGTGTGTATGAGTGTGTGTGAGTGTGCATGTGTGTGTGTGTGTGTGTGTGTGTGTGTGTGTGTAGGTGTGTATGTATGTGCTTGTGTGTGTGTGTGTATGGGTGTGTGACTGTGTATGTGTGAGTGTGCATGTGTGTGTGTGTGTGTGTGTAGGTGTGCATGTATGTGTGTGTGTGACTGTATGTGTGTGTGAGTGTGCATGTGTGTGTGTGTGTGTAGGTGTGTATGTATGTGTGTGTGTGTGTGTGTTTGACTGTGTATGTGTGTGTGAGTGTGCATGTGTGTGTGTGTGTGTGTAGGTGTGTATGTATGTGTGTGCGTGTGTGTGTATGTGTGTGTGAGTGTGCATGTGTGTGTGTGTAGGTGTGTATGTATGTGTGTGTGTGTGTGTGTTTGACTGTGTATGTGTGTGTGAGTGTGCATGTGTGTGTGTGTGTGTGTGTGTAGGTGTGTATGTATGTGTGTGTGTGTGTGTGTGTGTGTGACTGTGTATGTGTGTGTGTGTGTGTGACTGTATGTGTGTGAGTGTGCATGTGTGTGTGTGTGTAGGTGTGTATGTATGTGTGTGACTGTGTATGTGTTTGTATGTAGGGGCTGCAATGTAGTATTCTCGGTCACGACTGCTGTCTGTTCTGGCCCCACGGTGGTGGAATGACCTTCCTGCTGTCAGAACAGCAGAGTCTTTGACCACTTTCAAGCACAGACTGAAAACTCTTCAGGCTGCACCTTTCCCTCCCTACCTCACTGCTATGATTAGCCATGTGTACGCCATAGCTTATAATAGCACTTATGTATAATTATCTTAGTATTCGAAGTATTCTAGCTGCCAACCATGGTATGCTAGATGGAAAGTTGATGTACTCTTCTAGGGTTCATGTTGTATCTATGTGATCACTCTAGGAACTGTACTTTCCTCTAGGGTCTTCAACGCACTTGTTTTAATTTGCACTTTATAGTATGTCATTCTCGATAAGAGCGTCTGCTAAATGACTGTAATGTAATGCAATATAATGTAGTATAATGGTTTGGGACCTGCTCCTGTATCTCAATGTTCGGCAATCCCAGGTACTGCCATTTTACCTTTGTGTCCCGTAAAAAACACAATCCCTGTACACCATTATGTAATACATCTCACTTTTAGACATGCCTGCAACTTCGACAGGTCGACAGGACCTAATAGACAGGCTACGGAATACTGAGAAAGGTTTCAGAATCAACATCAACTGTAGTCATTTCATTATTTCCGGTTCAACAGGTTGAACATGGTAATTATCATACACAGAAATAATAATGAACAATAGGAAACAATTGGAAATGCTGTGCCTTCCCTGTGTGGCCTGAGCAGAGTAAAGCTAATGCACGTTTACACTTGACCTCTAAGAGTCTTTCAGAGTGTTACTGAGCTTGTCTGGTGTATTGGAACCCACAAAAAACTCTCAAAAAGCGCAAGCTCCGCCTTCTGGTCCTCTTGGTTGGCTCAATTGCACCAGGCAAGATCAATTGAGCACAGAAAAGTATTAGATATTTGACCCAGGTGTGGTCTGTATTGTGTGTTGTCTTTGCTGGTCTGTATTCAGCCCAATTCCTAGAGGCATGCAAGCTACGCCTGCTACAGTTAATCTGAGTAATTGAATTGGTAACAAAAATATATTTTTCATCAATAAATAGCTGGAGAGTGTTTTGGGGAAACACTTGCAGCTTGAATGTTTGGCAGTGGGTGGGCATCCAATAGACTTTTATTTGTACTGAAAGCCAATCTCAGAAAAGGTTTTTTGAGATGGCATGGGTTGTCATGTGGATTGTTCAGATCCTTCATTGGGTCAATTCATTATGCAGATTCAACATTTTATAGACCAGTCAATTGTTTGATGAAATAATACAATAATAATGTAGTCATATTCGATAGCTGCCTGCAACCCGAAAGCAGATGTGGGTTGATGATTTGATAAAATGATTTGATAAAACGACCACAATTTTATCAAATCATTTACAACTAGTTTCAGTTCAGTCAATTAGTTCACTGCAAAAGAAGCTTGTTTTAAGCTACTTGGGTTTGTAAATAGTATTGCCCCAAATACGGCAAATAGGCAACCACTATTATGGGATCCACAGAACTCCCACAGAAATGCCTGTAACTCACAGGACCTAATAGACAGCCCACCGAACACCGAGAGAAATGATGATCATCATCATCATCAATCCAAGTCATTCAATTATTTCCTTCCTACTGTTCAATAATATTTCTGGTTTATGTGTATGATAATTATCATGTACAACCTGCTGCACTGGCTAGGAAGTAATTTAATGACCGCAGTTGACAGTTGATTCTGTAACCTTTCTCTCAGTGTTTCATCGCCTATATTTAGGTCCTGTTGGCTCATGAGTGAAACTGGGAATTGTGTACATCCCATACGAGTGGCACCCATCCCACCTCTCCTGGGTGGTCTGAGAGAAGAGAGAGTTGGCAGAACTCCTCTGTAAATCGACAGTCTGCACCACAGGCAGAAATAAACGTTAATTATTCTGTCGCGTATTGACAAACAGTCGCAAATTAAGGAACTAAAAATTGTGGGGAAATCCCTCAATGTCGCATAATTTGCAAGAAAATCCCCTAGTGGTGTAATGTTCAGGAGACCCACCCACCAACAGCACCACGGTCATGGTCGGTCACCCAGTGATTATTTTTGCATGGGTGGGATGCGTGTTATGGGTACCTGGTTGCCTGATTTTGAATATGTTGCACATCTGATTCAATGCATTTACTGTAGGCTGATATTGCGTTTAAAGTTTTCCATCCGACCTAACAGCTGTATAATATGGTATCTCGTGACTTAATTTTTAAGTACAATGTTGGTGACAGGATTAAGAATGTTTATATTCTGATTTGATGTTAGCGATTTTGATCCAGACTATCAACATTCAAAACAGGTTTGGAAAAATCTGAGCCCAATCTGATTTCTTGCATTTTAAAATACAATCGTCAAATGCCCCATCATAGTGCCCCAATCTGCATTCTCTAACTTCACTCTCGGTGTTCTTTAGTCTGTTTATCTCTATCTCGCACTCTCCCTGTGTTCTGTAATATCTCTATTTGTTTTCTGTAACATTATTCTCAAAGTCACTCTGTGTCCCGTAATTTTACCCTAAGTGTGTCCTGCTGTCCCTCTCTGTTTCACTTTGTGTTCTCCTGCCATCTCTCTTAGTATCCTGCGACTATCGTCTCAGTACGCTTTTAGTCTCTCGCTCGCTCTCTCTCTCCTTTCCAGCTCTCTCTCTCTCTGTCCTGTATTATCCTGTAGCTGTGCTCTCAGTGTTCTATTACCCTCCCCTATTGTGTTGTGCATGTTCTTGTGAAAGCACATGGAAGAGATGAGATAAGATGATGGGAGATAAGATAGTGCTTTCTTTATCTGTCGTGCGCAGAGATCCCCTCAAGCTGACTGTTCCGGCAACACACAACAGCTCATGTACCCCTCCGTTGGTTTAAAGATCTCCCCTATTGAATGAGGAATGAGGTCGGGCAGAGCGGCCTGCCCTTTTCTGTGTACACAGTGGGAATAAGAATTCATACACATACTGCAGTACAAACAAGAAAGGCAAAGGCAAGAGCTTAGGAGATGGAATATAATTGAGTCACCTTTAAATAAAAGAGCCTCTTTCTTTATGACCTGTGGTTGGAAATATGTGTCCAAAATGGTTAATTATTACAGGGTACAAAGATCATCCCCACAAAGACCTCTTTGGTGGTGTGTTGCCTGCTGTAAAATCAAGCTATGCCAGCTGGACCAGCTTGAAAATTGAGCCTGGTCATAAACTGGTCTAGCTGGGTATGAGCTGATCAACCAGCTAGTGTTAGTAGCCTGTCTGAGCTGGTAGCTGCTCTCAGCTGTTTCAAAACATAGCTTGGGCTGGTCAAACCAAGTCAGGCTGGGAGCTGGTCTGAACCGGTCAACCAGCTACCCACTGTTTCAAAACCTAGCGTGAGCACTGTTTTTCAGAAGGGTTTTGTTGTAGTCATGATTCATTTTAAACAGGGAGCTTTGAATAAATTAATACCAAGGGCCTGGTGTGTTCAGGCAGCTTTATGTTTCATTCTCGTGTGTGTGTGTGTGACTGTGTGTGTGAGCGTGTGTGTATTTTTGTGAGCGCATGTGTGCGTGATTGTGTGTTTTGTGTAAACAGGTTAACCACAAATATTTTCACTGCGTGCCACAGTGTCCTGATGACACTTTAAACAGTCAGCTCTCTCACAGGAGCACTGCATGTCAGGGGGCCGTTTATTACATTACATTACATTATTGGCATTTGGCAGACGCTCTTATCCAGAGCGACGTACAACAAAGTGCATACCCATAACCAGGGATAAGTTCGCTGAAAGACCCTAGAGGTAAGTACAATTTCAACTGCTACCTGTACAACAAAGATAAGGACAAGGGCCATTTTTTTTTTTTTTTTTTTTTTTTTTTTTGAACAAACAAACAAACCGAGCAAAAGTCACCAAAGTTAACTATCCAAACACTGCTTACCTAGCCAACTAAAATACTGATACACAAGTCACAGAGACAACAATTAAGGTTCACAGGGAGGTAGGGAGGGATGGGGAGAGGTGCTGTTTGAAGAGGTGTGTCTTCAGCTTGCGCTTGAAGGTGGGGAGGGATTCTATAGTTCTGACCTCAACAGGGAGTTCGTTCCACCACCGTGGAGCCAGAACAGACAGTAGTCGTGAGCGTGAGGTGGAGGTTCTGAGAGGGGGAGGTGCCAAGCGGCCTGTGGAGGCTGAACGAAGAGGTCTGGCAGGGGTGTAGGGTCTGATGATTTTTTGCAGATAAGCTGGGGAAGACCCTTTAACTGCTTGGAAGGCTAGCACCAATGTTTTGAATTTGATGCGAGCCATGACATGCAGCCAGTGGAGGGAAGTAAGCAGGGGGGTGACGTGTGAGTATTTGGGAAGGTTGAAGACCAGACGAGCTGCTGCATTCTGGATGAGTTGGAGGGGTCTGATGGCAGATGCTGGGAGGCCAGCCAAGAGGGAATTGCAGTAGTCCAGGCGGGACAGAACCATCGCTTGGACCAGGAGCTGGGTCGAGTAGGGGGTGAGAAAGGGGCGGATTCTCCGTATGTTGTATAGGAAGAACCTGCAAGACCGGGTCACCGCCGCAATGTTCTCGGAAAGGGACAGTCTGCTGTCCATCACCACGCCGAGGTTCCTTGCACTGGGTGACGGCGTGAGTGTGGTATCCCCGAGGGAAATGGAGAGATCCAGATGGGGAGAGGTATTAGCAGGGATGAATATCATTTCAGTTTTACCTGGGTTGAGCTTTAGATGGTGGTTGTCCATCCAGCTCTGGATGTCCCTCAGGCAAGCAGAGATACGGGCTGAAACCTGCGTATCAGACGGCGGGAACGAGACGAAGAGTTGGGTATCGTCCGCATAGCAGTGGTAGGATAGCCCATGTGCAGTGATCACAGGGCCAAGGGAGCGAGTGTAGAGAGAAAAAAGAAGCGGGCCAAGGACTGAGCCCTGGGGAACTCCTGTGGCGAGGGGCCGAGGTGTCGATACCGAACCAGCCCAGGCAACCTGGAAGGAGCGACCAGAGAGGTAGGACTCAATCCAGTCCAGGGCTGTGCCACAGATGCCCGTTGCTGACAGGGCAGACAGGAGGATGGAGTGATCCACAGTGTCGAAGGCAGCAGAGAGATCTAGAAGAATGAGGACAGAGGAGAGGGAGGCTGCTCGTGCGGCATGAAGTGACTCACTGACGGAGAGGAGTGCAGTCTCTGTCGAGTGGCCCGATCTGAAGCCAGACTGATGGGGGTCTAGCAGGTTGTTGTTAGAAAAGAAGGAAGAAAGTTGAGTAGAAGCGGCTCGTTCTATAGTACGTGTTATGACGTAACACAGGTACGCTCTACTAAACGCTCCCTCCGTTTAATAACAAACACTGTGGGCTCATTCCAATTGCTTATACTTTTTATTGCTCCTGACCTGGTCTGCCAACTTTCAGGACATTCCAACCCATTAAATGTTCCTTCTTGGAGCTAGAAGTGGAAGTTAGGAACTCCCAATCTTGCCTTTGAGCATGGAAACATGAGCGCATCCTTTGCATTTTTAGTATTTTTTCGGAGTGTGACAAATAAACGATCGACCTGTGGATACACATCTGCCACGCATGAGCCACGCATCTGACGTTCCATTTCCCAAATTCATGTTTTCCCGTCTTCAATTCCTTTTCTAGGGTGGATTTAATAAATGCAATTATTATGGGTTGAGCTGGGAGTAGAAATAGGAGCAAGGAAAAGAAAGAAAGCGATTGGAATGAGCAGTGAGATTTACCTCATAAATGCTACTGATAATGGCTCCTTAAAAAAACAATTGTATTTAACTTGCTGAGCTGTGTCTTGCACTGAACCTTGCTAGTTTTTTTTTGTCACTCTTTACAATAAGGGTACAAATACATGAATTCAGCATGAAATGAACTTTTTATGAGTTAATGTGTTTGTCAACTACTAACTGAAGTGTTAGCTACGTTAATATTTATACATTAGCAAACTTATAATTAGGATAAACTTATTAGTTGACCATTAACAAATACATTAACTTTTTTATTTTATTCCAATGTGAATTGCCATTCTAATGTAGCTGTTACCATGAATTAACGATGTACAAATATTTAAACAAACCTGTTCAAATTAACTTCTCAGTAGTTTGTTAGTTAACAGTTATTTTAGTGAATGCCAATTTATGTATTGTAAAGTGTTACCTTTTTTAACTGTTCAGTGCTCTAAGACACCTTGGTGTGAAGAACGATTGATTGCTTAATTAATTGTTTTGATACTATAAAAAAAAACAGAAAAACAAACTGCACACTACAAAAAGAGCAGTCTTCAGTGAGTACGTCAACATGAGTATATTTATGCTCACATACTGACAAAAGAAGTATACATAAATCAGTCGATCGGACCTTCATCAGTGCTAGAAGGTGTGAGCTGCAAGCACAGGGAGGGGAAGTACACTTACAGTAAATACTTTAGCTAGCTTTGCACAGAGGGCCATTATCAACCAGGTGAACACAGAGCAAAGCCACCAGGACACACTTAGGGTAAAATTACGGGACACAGAGTGACTTTGAGAATAATGTTACAGAAAACAAATAGAGATATTACAGAACACAGGGAGAGAGAGATAAACAGACTAAAGAACACCGAGAGTGAAGTTAGAGAATGCAGTAAACAACGAGATAGCTCGTTGTTTACTAGCAATTAGTGAAAATAGTACAAATTGGGTTAACAAACGGAATCGCTCATACAGTACCTCAGTATTAGGCAGCAGCTGAATTGCGTTGCAGACATAGCATGAAACAGATGCGAAATAGTAACAGTCTCAGGGTGTGGACGTGTTGACATACGACCGTGATTAGCCTTGTGTATGCCATATATTATAATTCATATAATTAATACTTAGGTTTGGTTATTGTAGCACTCAGGGTATTCTAGCTGCCAACCGTGGTATGCTAGTTGGTAAGTTGATGTACTCTTCAAAGTTGTATCTATATGATCACGCTAGGCCTCGGAACTGTACTGTCCTCTCGGGTCCTCTTCGCACTTGTCCCTGGGTTAGATTTGCACTTCACTGTACATCGCTCTGGATAAGATCTTCTGCTAAATGCCTGTAATGTAATGTAATGAGATCAGAATATACAGATGTATTGACGATAAATCCACCATGATGGGAAATCACATTCATCACAATGTAAAAAGTGCGAGTGTGCCACAGATCAGATCGGGAGGGAAAGTGGCATTGGCCCCCAAAATTGATACACTCCCACTGAGGGGTTGCGCAGTCAAGCAAGTTTAAGGTACGTGACTGGAACCCACAAGGTTGGCGGTTCGATCCCCGGTGTAGCCACGTTACGATCCGCAGAGCCGTTGGGCCCTAGAGCAAGGCCCTTAACCCTGCATTGCTCCAGGGGAGGATTGCTTAGTCTAATCAACTGTACATTGCTCTGGATAAGAGCGTCTGCCAAATGCCATTAATGGAATGTAATGTAATGGGTCTTTTGGCTTTAGCTAAAAAGTGAGCATAATGCAAAAACATTGGTCACCACCCACCTTTTTTACTCATTTATGGCACAACTGCAGTATATTTTGAATAATTGTTTTTGACTGAGTGCGGCTTTTATCTGAAACATATTAGCAATGTAAAACAAAAGCATGCAAAACATGCTGAGGCAAGTCTGTATACCCTCTGGTGTACGCCTAACTACAAAGTGCATTGGCAGAAAAGCTTTAGTCACTTTTTGTGTTTTTGCATTCGCTTGATGTGCGTGTGCATATGCATATGTCTACATGCACTGAATGTGTGTGAGTGTAATGCACATATGCGTGAGTGCATGTTTGTGTGCACATAGTGTAATGCATGTGTGGATGCATGCCTGTTTTTATGACATAACATAGTGTGCATCCACTGAGTGTGTGTGTGTGAGTATTGCACATGTGCATGCATGCAAGTTTGTGTGCCCGTGTTTAATGCATTTGTGCATGTGTCCATGTGTGTGCACATGAATGTAATGCACGCATGCATTTGAGCATGTATGCTTGCATGTGTGCATGCATGCATGTGGGTGCAAGTGTGATGCACATGTGCGCATGTGGGTTTGTGTGCTCGTGCATGTAAGTATAATGCACATGTGCATGCCTGTTTGTGTCCACATGCATGTACTTGCAATGCACATGCGTGCATGCATGCCCCTGCAAGTTTGTGCGC